>NC_063059.1:43973865-44140509 GCF_018812025.1 Megalobrama amblycephala | reverse complement strand
GACATTGTATGCCTGAGTTACAACAACTTCCTGTTTCTTTCAGGGGTTAATCGCATAAATTAGCACTCAGCCAAGTGTTGCATGATTTAATGTGTCTCTAGCATGTTTGGTACTTCGTGGCATAATGAAATGTGACTCTGGTAGTGAATTACATCGTGAAGCATGCCATTTCCTGTTGCCAGCAGGTGGCACTATGACTACCTAAATATTGTCATATAGATGTCTTTAGGCCAGGACTCTTATCACACATGTGAAGTTTGGAGCAGATCGGACATTGTATGCCTGAGTTACAGCAGCTTCCTCTTTCATGGCGAAACATCAGATTTTGTCAGGCCGCCACGGACACGCCCTTCAGCGAAAACTCAAGATCTTTGATATTTATCATTGCTAAGGTCTTGAGATTAGACTGACAACATTTGATGTTGATCTGGTTAAATCTCTATGAGGAATTAATCACAGTGTAAAACATGTCATTTCCTTTTGCCCCTAGGTGGCGCTATGACTGTAACTGAATATTGTCATGAAGATGTCTTCAGGCCAGGACTCTAATAAAACATGTGAAGTTTGGGGCAGATCCGACATTGTATACCCGAGTTACAACAACTTCCTGTTTCATGGCGAAACATCTAACTTTGTCAGGGCGCCACGGACACGCCCTTTGGTGAAAACTCTAGATCTTCGCAATTTAACATCGCAAAGGCCTTTAGATTAGACTGATCAAATATGACATTGATCGGATAAAAGCTCTAGGAGGAGTTCGTTAAAGTACAACGTCTGGAAAATGCAAAAAACGGTGAATTAACTCAAAATATCTGACTTCCTGTTCGCTCTCGGATTTCGCTCCAAGAGACTTTTTTGTAGGTACTGGGCTGATAAATGTGTGTACCGAATTTCAAAATTCAATTTGAAACGTAGCGAGAGGGGCAGTACGTTAGGTGGCGCTATCGAGCCATTTTGCCCCGCCCAATTCTGAAACCCATAACAGACGTAAATTTTCACCACTTCTGACGCGTGTGCAAAGTTTCATGAGTTTTCGAGCATGTTTAGGCCCTCAAAAATGCGATTTAATTTAGAGAATAATAATAATAATAATAATAATAAACGGAGCAATTCCAATAGGGTCCTCACACCATCGGTGCTCGGGCCCTAATAATCCTTAGAAGAACAAGAGGGCCCTGCGCGCTAATTCGCTTGGGCCCTAATAATCCTTAGAAAAACAAGAGGGCCCTGCGCGAATTTTCGCTTGGGCCCTAATGAAAGATATAAACTCCAGAAAAATGTCAGAATCGCGTGATATACACTCGCAATTGTGAGAAAAAATGTATTAATCGTATATTATGACAAATTGTTCTCGTTGCCAGTGTCAATCATTGGAACTATTTTAATGTTTTGTTTTACTATTTGAAAATAAAAATATTAGTCAAAGACAAAGTCAGTGAACAACAAAGAAATCCATAACACGTAATAAAATATGTGGCAGTTCTATTAGACGTGTGCATTAAGTGTAAATGCAGACTATTTTTTGGCAGTAGGTTTTGGAAGATTATTATGTCTGCAAGACTTTTCAGGATAAGAGATGGACTAAAAGTGAACTGACACACCTTACTGCCATATTCTGGAAGATAAATTCTTCAAACAGTGGTTCAAGAGGATGTGGTGCTGGTCCTTCAAGAGTCACTCTCAATCTGTCTGTCTATAAAGCCTATAAAAACAATCTATCGTCTTGTATTTTACTACAATTGATTCTTAAATGGGGGGCATTTTTTAGGATTCTTTAGCTAACCTAAGTCTCTGAGATCCTGACACCTTGCACTTCTGGAGACTCCAGGTAGGTTGCAGTTCTGGAAAATGGTGGTGCTGGAGACTAAAGGGTTCCTGATGGTTTCACACTTAATTCTTCACCTTAATTCTTAATTCTTCTGCAGTTAACATGTGTTTTTACTTCTCCACCAGTTTTTGTCTGACCCTGACCCAATGAGCGTTTTGCTGTCCATTGGTCATGAAATTTCTAGTATTGCATTAGTATTGCATCCTTCTCATGGGCATTTATTAATTTTTGACCTTTCAATCTGAGTTAAATCTCTTTTTGGCTCATTTTATCTGTAAAAGAAAACATACCTAATAATTATACACACTTGAATATAAGGCATTTTTCATTTCCAGCCTTCATGAACAATTATATATCACTTATATATGATTAAATACAAAATTAATAGTAGTTATTATTATTGATTGGTTTGGAAATGGTAAAATCTGCAACTAATGGTGATTGTTTTAGGCCAGTAATAAACTCTTTGTTCTCGACTATCCAAGAATATATATTAAAAAAAAAAAAATCAGGACAACAACATGATTTTCCAGGACATTTTACATTTTCTCTAATTTTCCATGTGTTTTCCAGGACTGGAAAATGTGTCAATTTTCCAGGTTTTCAAGGTTTTCCAGGATGAGTGGGAACCCTGCTAGATAAACATCAGTTTGCCTATCGGGCAAATAGATCGACTGAGGATGCCATCTGTACAGCCATGCATGCTGCCCTTTCACATCTGGAAAAGTCCAACACTTATGTCAGGATGCTCTTTGTTGATTACAGTTGATCAACAAACTCCATGTATTAGGACTAACCCCTTCCATATGTAGCTGGTTACTGGATTTAGTCAGGGCGGTTGGACAAGCACACATCTTCTGCCTTAACTTTGAGCACTGGTGTGCCACAAGGATGTGTGCTGAGCCCTTCTTTATGCACTTTTCACCCGTGACTGTCAAGCTATCCACGAATCGAACATTCTAGTTAAATTTGCAGATGATACGACTGTCATTGGGCTTATATCAAACAATAATGAAGTTGCATATAGGGAGGAGGTTCAGAACCTGACAGTGTGTTGTGACATCAACAACCTGGTCTTAAAGATCAAAAAGACCAAAGAAATTACTGTGGATTTTAGGACCACTAAAAAGATCACCCACAGTCCTGTGAATATTAAAGATGAGATTGTAGAGAGAACCACCAGCCACAAGTTTCTGGGAGTTTCCATTACAGAGGATCTCTCCTGGGGTGACAATACTGCATGTTTGATAGGCAAAGCACAACAACGCCTTTACTTCTTGAGAAAGCTAAGGAGAGCTAACCTTCCTCAGAAGCTGTTAGTCAACTTCTCCAGATGTACCACAGAGAGCATCTCGACTAACTGTATGACAGCCTGGTATGACAGCTGTACTAAAGCTGCCAAAAAAGCCCTGCAGCAGGTTGTGAAAACAGCACAGGATATTGTTGGCACTGATTTACCATCTCTTGAACATCTTTATAAAACTCACTGTTTAAAAAGGGCCAATAATGTCGATAAGGATATCACTCATCCCTGTCACAATTTGTTTCAGCTCCTCCCATCTGGAAGACGCTTTCAATCAATCCGTGTCGCACGAACAGACTGAAAAACAGTTTCCCCTCAGCAATAACTTTGTTGAACTCGATCTCCCAGACCAAGTAAAATAAGTTACTGCTCAATAAGTTCAACAAGAACATTTATGCTGCTATATTTTAAATTACTGTCTTAATTAATGGCTTATTTTTTTATAGCATTATCTATTGTATGATATCAATTATTTATTAGTAACTATGTCATGTTTTTAACTATTGTAATTAGATGTTGTTAGTCATTTGTATTGTCTTCTTAATGCACTTTGGGGTTGGCACAAGATAAATTTTGTTGTGTTACACAATGACAATAAAGTACTTGACTTGATGTAAAGTGGGACAACAACAATCATCAGGCCGTTGGCGCCCTCTGCAGGCATTTGTTATAATACATAATATAATTGTTTATACAATGTATATGATATTATGTATTTTAAAAGTGTTGTTATATCAGACCATATGATTACTTGCTTTTGATCCAGATATTATTGCCCCATTGTTATTATATATGTATTTTAAATCATGTTAAAGGCCATTGTTTGCTTAGGTCTATTTTTATTGTCACAAAAAATATCCGATTACTTGATTAATTGTGAAAATAATCGACCGATTACTTGATCATCAAGATAATCATTAGTGACAGCCCTAAATGTAATAACAGTTTAATTCCCCTATTCCATTTTGTTACTTTATGAATAAATGAAATTATAAAATTCAGTGACTCAGTTTCATGTGAGAGTCACATATGATCTTACCCCAGTGTCTCCAGTTTACAGTGAGGATTCTCCAGTACGGCAGAGACTATCTTCACTCCCGAGTCTCCAAGATTATTCCCAGACAGATCCAGTAGTCTCAGGTGTGAGGGGTTTGATCTCAGAGCTGAAGCCAGAGCAGCACAACCTTCATCTGTGACACCACAACAACTCAACCTGTAGAGAACAATGACACACTCTTCACTCTCTCAGATCAACAGAGACTTCATTATCACAGAGAAACCAATAACATAAACTCAAATCACCATGTTAGATGATCTTGGTCTATGTCACAGAGAACAAAACATTATCATAACACACCTGCAGTCAAATTCAAGCAGAAATAATACACATATTTTTAAATGTATGATCATAATTTGTGCAATATCTCTTTTTTAAACAATTAATTAAATATGTCAGTGAGTTTTACTGTTACTCTAAGAGATTATAAAAACTGATATAACAAATTAAAACTGAATATCACATAAAAATCTAGAAAAATTGTAACAGGAGAGGTTAATGTAATGAACATTAAAGAGTCATCAAACCCCCTCTTTCACCTCAAGTCTTCCTCACAATCATCTTAAATGTGTGTGATCAGAGAGAGATAAAAAGAGCAGGTAATCTGGCCACGCCCCCAGAACTTATTTTTAAATATATATTTTATCACATTAAAAGATATATCTTATATTGTAATAATACATACTATTGTCCAGCAGCATTTAATCATCATGATAATAATTAATATATTATATAATATAATAAAAGTATTAATATAATTGCTATTATTAAAGTACCTGCCAAAAGTGTGGAAAAAATTATTAATTATTTTGAAATAAATCTCTTTTGCTCACCAGGGCTGCATTTATTTGATCAAAAATACAGAAAAACAATAATATTGTGAAATATTGTTACAAATTAAAAACAAGTTTTCTATTTTAATATATTATAAAATGTAATTTATTCCTGTGATCAAAGCAGAATTTCAGCATCATTACTCCAGTTTTCAGAGTCACATGATCTTTCAGAAATCATTTAAATTCGATTTGATGCTCAAGAAACATTTCTGATTATTATCAATGTTGAAAACTGTTGTGCTGCTTCAGATTTTTCTGGAAATGGTGATACATTCATTTTTCAGTATTCTTTGAAAAAGAGAAAGTTCAATGAACAACATTTACTGTATGTGCATTTATCAAATATATTACATTTATTAAACAGAAACATTTTGTAACATTTTAAATGTCTTCACTCTTCTCACTTTTTATCACTTTAATGTATGATGAATTATTCTATCAATTTCTCTCTTTTTTAAATCTTTCCACAAATGTTTGAATGGTATCATTGTTTCCACAAAAATGTTAAGCAGCAAAAACTGCTTTTTAACATTAATAATAAATAGTGAATGTTTCTTGAGCAGAAAATCAGCATTTCTGAAGGATCATGTGACACTGAAACTTCTCTTTGTAAACAACAGAATTATAAACGATTCTAATGACGAATGTTGCGTTCTCAAATGCAAATGAAAGCGTCACAAACGCAGCAGCATTTACAGTGAATCGACACTGAAAACACAGCACTGTTACAGCAAACATGCAGCGCGTCACACTATAGCCTATATTTATGTAATTACATCACAACCGTTGGTCATTTTATGACAGTACTATGTAATCTCAGATTCTCACCAACATTCATAAAGTTACCGGCGAGTGACAAGTTTCAGCGCTGATTCTACTCGCGTTTGGTGCTTTGAACCATTTGAACCCTTTTGGAACCGTTGTCGCGTCTAAAAACGCATGGAAAACGCGTCCGCGCCGCTTTCTCCTTTCCAAAGCGCTCCGGTGGCGTCTGCTGTTACTAAGCAACCATGAGCTGCGCTCTCCAGCAAAGGATATGTGGATTTCCAGCAAAAATCACTTGCCCTGCGTTCCAATGTCCATACTATCCATCCTAAATAGTATGTGAGATTAAAATAAGTGTGTCCCAAAGCATAGTATGTTGAAAAGAGTATGCCAAAAGTCCCCGGATGGTCTACTATTTCCGGTAGATTTTCGAAGTGTGGATCCGTGCACACTATAGACCTTATTTACTAGAGAAACAAGCGCGCCGCCATCTTTATGAAATTGTCTTTGAACTTCCGTTTTGCGGTAGCTCTGTACATTTCTATGGCATCGCTGTCAA
The DNA here is from genome assembly GCF_018812025.1 of Megalobrama amblycephala. Classification (NCBI taxonomy): domain Eukaryota; kingdom Metazoa; phylum Chordata; class Actinopteri; order Cypriniformes; family Xenocyprididae; genus Megalobrama; species Megalobrama amblycephala. Next base: position 44,134,161 of record NC_063059.1, on the reverse strand, counting down.
AGAATAATTAGTTGGTTAAGTGGATTTACTTGTTGTAGAGTTAATGAAAGTTATCATGAGCATTGTTATGTTTAAAGCAGATGTCTTAACAAATGTCAGTAGATCGGGAAGATTGTAAAACGAGCAGTTCATTCATAAACGTAATATCGCTGTGGAAATACAAACCGGAAGTCAAAAGACAACGAGCGCAGCGCTGAAAAGGGGCGGGGCTACATAAGGTCTATACATGGGTTTCAAAGACGTCACTTCCGCTATGCCCGCCGCCATATTTGGGACCAGTCACAGCTGCGCGTCCTGTTTAAGTCTATGGTGACAGCAGCTACAAATACCAGAGGAAGGCCAACAAAACGCTCTCAGAAGGTTCACAACAAGTTTACAATATATCTGGGATATGTGGTGCTGTTAGCCGTTTCAACAGTCGTCAGAACTACAAATTTATTTGATTTATTTGAAAATATTGTGAATTCTAGTTGCTGTGTTTCGGCGTGTTGTTACAGGATGAACAAATTCACGACACCAGCTGACTACATTACTTAGTTCAAGTATGCGTGCATGATTTTGTGCAAATATAAGTTGTAATTTTATGTATATCTTGTATAAATATATATGAATTACCATATATAGGATGTGTCCCGTCGAGTTAATTAACCTTCTAGCAAAGCGCTTCAGTTTACGGGTGTTCATTCAGTGCGCGCAGCTCAAATAATAGTTATCAAAATGAGATGATTTGAGAAAAAAAAATCTGTTATTGTTCATGATCCTTATTATTAATCAAACTATGTGTTGATGAAAATAATACTAGAACAATATAAGAGCTAGTTATTAAAAATAATGCATTCATTTTCTAAAAGAAATATTAAAGTTTTAATATTACTGTGTAGTAACGTTAAACATTTTAATGACTTAATCATTGCTGTTTGAGCTGCGCACGCTGAAGCTGAAGATAATAAAAAATCCATAAACTGAAAGTTAATTAACTCATCGGAACACATCCTATATAAAATAATCCAGATATTAATACAAAATAAAAATATTACAACTAGCATTTGCACAAAATCACGCACAGATGAACTTGAAGTAACGTCATTGAAACCCCGAAACACATAAAATAAGCCCAAATAATTCACAACGTTATTTTACAAATATATACGATTATAATATCATGTATAAGAAGAAGACAGTCCCAATCATATTAATGTTTTGTCTTACTTTTTGAGCGCTCGCGCTGAAGCTATAGATGATCATCAGCTCTGTGGGTTATTTACCTCAACGAAACACATCCTTTATGAGAATAATCAGATATTTATACTTAATAAAATTAATAAGTTTTATCTGTACAAAATGACGCGAATGCACAAGTGAAGTTTGAACAAGTTATGTAATCAATGTAATCAAACTCAGTCGACGCGCTCTTACCACAACAACACGCTGAAACAACAACACAGAGAATTCACAACATTTTATTACAATAGTGTTCTCGTTATAATGTTATGTAAATGACAGTCCCAGCAGTTATTAATGTTGTGCATTGCTGTTTGGCTGCCAGTGGTGTGGTCCCTTCTAAATGAAGCCAATAATTCTGCCGATCTAACTACTTTGGGATCAAATAAATTTGTAGTTCTGACGACTGTTGAAAAGGCTAACAGCACCACATATCCAAGATATATTATAAACTTGTTGTGAACCTTCTGAGAGTGTTTCGTTGGCCTTCCTCTGGTAATTGTAGCTGCTGTCACCATAGACTTTAACAGGGCGCGCAGCTGTGACCGGTCCCAAATATGGCGGCGATAGAATACAGTGACGTCACATGAAACCCATGTATAGAGGCTAATATTGCCCACAACCCATTGCGCATTGGACAAGGATTCAGTTCAGAACTACAAACACGAGTAAAAAGTGTTAAAAAACTACAAAACATGGCGGATATATGCGATCGACGCTGAGAGATTTGAGTGACTAATAATCAGTTTAACCTGATAGAAAATATATGTTACCCGTGTTATTTTTCATATGCAAATACCAATGTGGACTTTTATAAAGATCCGATTGGCCATTAACTTTTAAATGCATCATTATGCATTAATATGAGGAGAGTTCTCCACATGAAAGACCCGCGACTGCAGATCAACGTGCTGCATTTCTCTCCGATACGGTAGGAAATTAACTAAATGAAATGTGGAGGATGTAAGATGATTGACAGGCCAGTTTACGGTGACAGGATGCGACAGAGAGAAAAGACCCCTGATAGCACACGTACATCTCGGAGACGTCTATTTGATGTGCGTGTTTACGTCTGGAAGACGTATTATTTAGGGTGTTTGCTCATCTGGAATACGTCTATAGGACGTATCCTGTCAGATGTCAAATAGACGTTTAGAAGACGTCTTTAAGATGTTTATGATTTAGAATGTATGTAAAACTGACATCTTAAAGACGTCTATTAGATGTTTGTAAACAGCAGATGCTTTCCAGATGAAGTGATCTTTAACAGACGTCTTGCAGACGTACGTGTGCTATCTGGGGACGCGATTGTATGACGTGTTAGTATGTCCCAAAGCTTGTCTACTCTTTTGCTACACACTCAAAAGTAAGTACTTTTTGTTCACAGAAAGAGTACATACTTTTAGGGCGTAGTATAAGTAGGCGAATTGGAACGCAGCAATGCAGTAGCTCTGATACTAGATTTATTTAATAATGTGTATCCGTGCACAGCTCTGATCAGATATTCCTCCATCTTGGCTGATGTTTGTCCTGCAGATGGCGCCATTCTGTCCCTGAAGTATTAGTAAACATAACCTTTTCACAGTTTATTTAGTTAATTGTTTAAGGCATTTCGTGATTTGAATCATCAAGCAGTAACCAGCATAACCCTGAACTGTGATGAGACTGAGAGTGTTTAAAGAGTGTTAAATGTTGATCGTGAGTAAAAGTGTGTTTTTCAGTGACTATCAGTCCTGCAGTTTCAGCTTCATGAGGAGCAGGTCATGTGATCAGTCATTTACAGATCAATCACATGACCTCACAGCAGCAGGAGAAAAAGAGCAAACGCTTCAAACAGAAACATTCATTCTCTTACATCATATGAACAGACGTGATATAAAACTGATGAATGGTGATTTGATCATGTTGTTTCAATAGATTTGCTTATAATGAATGTAATAGGGGTTTTTATGTTACTTTATGAATGATTGAAATTGCATAAGATTAATTTGATTAATATAAATGTGAATTAAATGAGATTCCTCTTCAGTTATCAGAAATTAATATTCTTAGTTTTGCTGATCTCTCTGCACCTCTTTTTCCATGATCATGTTTATTGTTAGTGTTTGTTTATTTGTTTGTGTTCTATTTTTTGTTCCATTAGTTTAGTTTTGTTGTGTGTAAATCAGTCTCCAACAAAGGTGTCATGTGATGCAGTGGAGAGGTCAGAAATGTTAAAGTGAGGGACTATTCTGTCCTCTGCAGGCGTGTGTTGGGCAGCATATACAGATTGATAAACATTGTGATGAAGAGGTTTCACTGCTTTGTGTGCTTGACGCTATGAGTCATTAACAAATAAAGTTTTTCGAATGGTAGTTTAACTAAACCTATGGCAAACAACGCCTTCTAGCGGGGAGGAAGGATTATGTTAGATATGACATGATACTGACCTTGGTGAAATATGGCCGACCTCAAGGCCTACTCTAAAATTACATCATTTTACAACACATGGGATAAAAATTATGACAATTAAGATTAGTGAAATCTGATTTATTGTCAGCCAAACAGTTTCATGAAAACAACAAAATCCATTCATTAATAAAATAACCAATGAAAAAAAAAGAATAATAAACAAAGATAAATAATCATAGGCGGAGCGTCAACGCGTTTTACAGCATTGAGCAATAACTTACTTACACAGCTGATCTAGTTGCTGTAACCACAGGCAGGAGCTTCTGAAGAACTTCATCTCCTGTGTGTACTGCGTCACTATTTGAATAAAAAACAATTATTAATGCTAATAATAATATCATTAATAAATAATACATTACATTCCTTGCTAAATATCCTCATATATTTTAATTAAACACAGCTTTGTGAATGTGAAACATGTGAAACCGTTTTTTAGTATCTAACTGTAGAAGCTGCTAAACATATTCAGCAACACAGATTTGTTTTTTCTTGTTCTTGTCAATGTTGCAGGTCTTCATTAGTCTTCATTTACACTACAACACTTAGTGCACAGATCTCTTTCGACATCAGATTGTTTTGTCCCGTCCGTTGCTATGGTTATCACTGTGTCAATCATCCTCCAGTTCCAGGATTCTCCCACATATTGATATTGGGATCTTCTCAAACAGAAGGCTGCATCCTAGTGAGGTTGTGTCTTTCCTAGTCCAGTTCTTCTGAGGCTTGTAGACTCGAGTCCTCCTCAGCATTAAACACTAGAATGAGACGCTCTAGTAAGTGTGCATGGCTACGTCACGCATGTTCTGCCCCTATGATCACGGCACCAAAATACTATTAAAACTTCATTTTGGAAACATACTTTATATTAAAAATCTTTATATTAACTGGCTTGTTTATTAATGCAGTACAGTGAATGACAGCCGTCTGTGTCTCCCAGTGGATTACATTATTGTCAGTTTAGTGTTCAGTGATTAATTTACACCAAAACAACAGATAACATGTATGACTTCATCTCAGAAAACATTATTTTTGTCTTACACTTCATAATGAACTCATAAGCTCAGTGCGACTCGTTTTTCATCAGCTCTTTTTCCTGAATTGGAATGTGTGCAAAGGATTGTGGGAGATTGAAGGACATGAAGGATACACTTGATGCATCCTTCAAAATGAGCTGAATTAAGGACATGAAACGAAGTCTGCCTTCAAAGGATCCTTCAAATTGAGACGGTCTTCAGAGGCGCTTAATGACGTGTCAGTCGAGATATGCAGCCTTACTAGGACACAGCCTCCGTTTGAGAAGCACCCGCAAATTATGTACAATATCCCAGAAATCAGTCTGTGCCTCGTGATTTAAACACCTCTGATCTCTTTGTTTCTCTTTGTTCATAATGTTTTAGACTGTAATGATTGAACTCAGTGTTACTTACTGATCATTTTTAATAAATGATCCAATAAAGTTGTTCAGGTCAAACTTCTCCATTGTCTTCTCTGAGCTCAACAACACAAAAACTAAAGCTGACCACTGAGATGAGGAGAGTTTCACATCACGTAATCCTCCATATGATTTCGTATGAGGTTGAGCTTCGTTCACTAGTGAAAGATCACCCAGTTCATTCAGACAGTGAAACAGATTGATGTATTTATCTGGAGAGGGATTCTCACTGATCTTCTCTTTAATATAGTCAACTGTTTTCTTATTGTTGTGAGATCTGTTTCCTGTCTGTGTCTTTAGTTCTTGTAAGAGACTCTGATTAGACTTCAGTGACAGACCCAGAAGGAAACGAAGGAAAAGGTCCAGATGCCCATTTTTACTGTCTAAAGCCTCATTCACAGCTCTCTGATGGAGATCAGATAGTGAAACTTTGTCTCCATTAGTTGGTTGGGTAATCTGGTCAAACACATTGATGTTCTTGTTTATGAAGGAGAGATGCACATATAGAGCTGCTAGATGTTCCTGAATGCTCAGATGAACAAAGCAGAAGACTTTCCCCTGATACAAGCCCAACTCCTCTCTGAAGATCTGAGTGCACAATCCTGAGTACACTGATGCTTCTGTCACATCAATGCCACACTCTCTCAGGTCTTCCTCATAGAAGATCAGGTTTCCTTTCACAAGCTGCTGGAAAGCCAGTTTCCCTAGTTTGACAATCATGTCTTCATCTTTCACTTTCTTCTCATAGTCCTTCTCATGTTTGATGTTGGTCTGAATGAGCAGGAAGTGTGTGTACATTTGAGTGAGAGTCTTGGGAATCTCTCCTCTCTCTGCTTCACTCAACATCTTCTCTAGAACAGTGGCTGAGATCCAGCAGAACACTGGGATGTGGCATATAATAAAGAGGCTCCTTGATGACTTCAGGTGTGAGATGATCCTGTCGGCCAGTCTCTGATCACTGATTCTCTTCCTGAAGTATTCCTCCTTCTGTGGATCACTAAAACCTCGTACCTCTGTCACTCGATGGACACACTCAGAGGGGACGAGATCAGCTGCTGCTGGTCTGGAGGTGATCCAGATGAGAGCAGAGGGAAGCAGATACCCCACAATGAGGTTCATCAGCAGCTCGTCCACTGAGGCTGATTCAGTCACATCACACAACCTCACATCGCTCTGAAAATCCAGAGACAGACGACACTCATCCAGACCATCAAAGATGAATGAAACTTTATATTTGTCACTGGATATTTCCATTTCTTTTGTTTCAGGGAAAAATACATGAAGAAGATCTGAAAGACTGAGCGTTTTGTCCTTCATGAAGTTGAGCTCTCTGAAAGGAAGTGGAAATATGAGCTGAATGTCCTGATTCTCTTTCCCTTCAGCCCAGTCCAGGATGAACTTCTGCACAGAGACAATGCCAGCGACTCCCTTTGTCAGCACAGTTCTGATGGGTTTGTCTTGTCCAGGTAAAGGTCTAAAGATGTCACTGCATTTGATCGGTGTGTCCTCTGTTTCTGCTCTCCTGGACTGTGTCTCAATCTGTCTCACCTCATGCTCATTACTGATCTCTCCACTTTCACTCTCTGTGATGTAGAGCTCTGTGTAGATCTCATTCAGGAGTGTTGGGTTTCCCTGCTTTGATATTCCCTCATACAAACACTCAAACTTCTTCCTCAGATTTGATCTCAATGTGTTGAGGACTTCAGAAGGTTTAGAGTCATGGCTGTAAGATTAAAATACCAGGGGCCTCATTTTTAAACTTTGCGTAGATTTCATCCTAAAAGTGTACGTACGCGCAAAAACTAAATTCTGTGTACACACAAAAAAAATTCAGATTTATAAAACCATGTGTACGCCAGAACCTGCGCACAAAACCTTTTATAAATCCCAGTCAGCGGAAGATTGAGCGTACATGCATTTCCACCCTGTCTCCTCCCCGAAATCACCATATATTGAGCTTATGACACCTAGTTTTACTATGCATAACTCATCTGCATATCATTTCCATGCATGTTCCCATCCACGTGACACCATGGCTAACACCATGAAAGGTACAAGACATTGGAAAATATTAGATACGGACTATCAATGCAATTTGTGCAATACACTACATTGATAAAAATCATCCAATATCCTCTTTATGTTTTAGAATAAATATATCAAAATATCCATAAAAACAAAATTGTATAAAATTTCCACTGGCCAAATAGTATTTTAATTGTTTTAAACAATTCAACTAATTTATGCAGTTTTGCTGATAAGGTGAACATATCTTTTAGGAAGTTTATAGGCTATTTTTTAGTGGAAACAGATCGGTCTACTTATTTATTGCAGTGTACATACAATTGTCTTGTACTGACAAAGTATTTTAAAAAAAGGAAACGTGCAAATCTTTCCGTTTTCCTCAAATTGTATCCTTCAAATACAGTGGTAATTGTTTGAAGATCCTTCACACGACATCAACACCTCCTGCAGCTGCAGTTGTACAGTAAGATATTATCACTGGACCTATTAAAACTGGACAATGGACTGTTCAACCACCGAATCCAGCAGTGTCTTCCATAATATCCAAGTTAAGTCTGCATCACCGATCATTGTTCTCACTAAAATATTTTGTCATAACATCTGCAGTTTAGTTTAAAGAGGAATTATTGTGCTCCCAGCTCTCCTCACTGTCATTAAAACAGCGTGTCACGGGAAAAGTGATTGAAAGCAGCAAAAAATTCATAGAAATTCAAAACATTTTTGTTTAACTTCTCCGTAATGACTGCGTAATGTACAGTAATTTCAGTGCTTATCGCCATTAGTGAAAGTTTAATAATAATGTAAATGTGTATATCAAAATGAAAACGTGAGTTTCCAAGTGAGTTTAAATCATTATTTTATTTATTTAAACTGTTATTGTGAACATGCACTGTATTTATGATTATGACTCATAATAAGGATTTAAAATGGTTTTCCTTCATCTGCCGTCAGTCCCTCAGCTCACCATTGGTGTCGCCAAACTGCTCTGTCTCCAAAATGTTCATACGCATGGGTCAGAATTTTCCCGTCAAGTTTGTTTTTATAAATCACAACTTATGCGTCGGAAGTGGCGTTCAAACTTTCAGGGCCTGTTTTGTGCATACGCAAAGTTTTACAAATGAGGCCCCAGATTATTACACAAGTTGATGTAAAGTAAACAGCCATAAATTACAAAATGGATTTGTTGTTTATTGTATTATGGGACACAGAACATCATTAGGTTTCTGAAATGTTTCAATTATTAGTTTGAGTGATGTTTGATGTGAATTGCAGCACCTAAAATTAAACAAAAATAACAACAAAATTCATACATTTTACCTGAAACCAGGATTCATGCTTTCATTAAAGTCTTGTGGTTGAATGACAGGTGTGAACACAGTTTTGTTTTTAACTGGATTGGATAGAAGATTTGACCTTAAATCAGAATGAAGAGGGTAAAGAATCAGACACACTGATATTGATGTAATCGTGACAATAACTGAGTAACAAAACAACAGCTTTTATAGTGTGTGAATGTATTAACAATAAAATAAATAGAGCTGTGCACAAGTGAGCAATGGTAATCACTAATAGACTACAACTTGCAGGATTGGAACTCATTACACTTCTGTATTTTAATAAAAAATGTATAAAAAAATTACTATAAACATAACTTTTATAGAAATGATATACCTTAGATCAGGTCCCTTGTGTCCACTCTTAAAATTTAGTGGCGTATCCATAGACCAGTTACTCTTCATAGACACACAGCTGGACTCTGGTTTTGATCTCTTCTGCTGGACTGTACTGGTTTTAAAACTAAGTAAAATAAAAAACATACAGACTTATATACGTTGTTCACATTTACTGGAATCTTCTGTCTTAGGAAAGACCAGGCAGTGTTGTAACACTTTTGCTTTAACGTCAGTAACTCAGTGGTGTCTCTCAAACTTCAATTACAGTTATTTTGAGAAATGAACTTACTGGTTTGCAAATGTTAACCAAGATTAAAAAAAAAATGTTCCAAAGCGACTGAGAAAAATGGTAATATTAGGAATTCAAAACAAACAAATTGAAAAAACAATAGAATGTGGTGTAGCGGTGTAAGAAAGTATCGATACATGTGAATATTGTGATTATGTTTGGCAATAATGTATCTATTTATTTACATCCAAAATTCAAGGCTTTGGTTTAAACCCAACAGCTAGACAGCAGTGTTATCAGTCGAAACGTAAACTGACTCAAAGCACAAGGTGTGTGCATGTCTAGTGTTAGCATTAGCAAATCCAGCTCACAAGATGAATAATTCCGACTCCCACTGCAATATACAGAGATGAAGTATTGACTTATTTTGGCTTCAACTATAAAGAAACCACTAAGGAGATTGACAAGAGACATGTTGTTTTTGCAAAATAGGACAAGTGAAAATCAAATGCATTGAATCTGAGAGCTCACTTAACATCCCGGCGCCATCCACGCTGCAGAGAGACATTTTGATAGAATATGTGATACGTACTGTATGCTTTCCTCTCAATAACAAAATAAACACAACAAAAATGACAGCAGTGGCAGCATCTGAAAGCATCTGATCATAGCAACATGGATATGTTTGCACCAGCTCTGCAGTTCAGTACGTCTGTGAAGGCACCTTTATTTAAATAGCACTATATACAATACACTGCTTTACAGTGTTAAATATGAAAAAAAAATCATGCAGGAATTAAATGGACTATGACTTTCTGTTGTTAAATACTTTAGAAATTAAAAACTGATATACTGTGAACCTTTAGAACATACAGTACCTAAATAATCCTGCAGTCACTTTACTATTTTACCTTTACTTAGATTGCAAAAATAGTGATTAGTAATATAAATGCAATTGATACTGTCTTGATTTAAATAAAATATATTTATTTAAATTTATATTTTTGTCATGTTTTATGCATATGGTGGTCTTTTTATGACAGTTTTTTTCTAAAATGAGATCCTCTTTCTAAAAAAAATAAGAAATATCATAATATATCACCTTTCTTACAGTATCGCAATATATCATGATATATCTTATCGTAACCCCTATATCGTGATGCGTATCGTATCGCCAGAATCTTGGCAATACAAAACCCTAAGACACCATGACACCATGTATGTTTTAACAAATCTGAACCAGCGGTTAGAAAAATCTGCTCAATTTTACATCTATTCTACTATAAGAGGGGAAAAATCTCAGCTTACATTTAACTTAAATTTCATTGCTAGTATTAGACTGACTGACTGACTGATAAATTTTGCCTCTAATTAAAGAAAACAAAATCATATTCTAGGCACATCTTTCATATAAATGATATACCTGAGATCATGCCGTTTGTCTTCACTCTTAAAATCTAGTGGTGGATCCATAGAGCGGTCACTCTTCATAGACACACAGCTGGACTCTGGGTTTGATCTCTTCTGCTGGACTGAACTGTAACAGAGAACACATTCAGTTTAATCCTTTAGTTTACTGTGTTCATTCTTTATGATAGGAACCATATTAAAGCTGCAATATGTAAGATTTTTTCAGTAAAATATCCAAAAGGCCAGTGTTTTGTTCAGTTGAGAACTTACAATATCCCAAATGTTTCCAACTATTTGTAAATCATGAAAAAAAATGCTATTTTAACCAAGGATTCGGGAATCGCATGTCAATGGCGTCATCCGCGTTACCCTTGGTTTCCGGTTTTATTTTGTAGAAACCACGGAAACACCAAAGACATTTTAATATTTACATGTTTTAATAGACAAGGGAACAACTGTTTTGATATATTTATAGACAGAAAAACACGTTTAGTCTTATTGTTTAAATCTAATTTTCTTGATTTTTTGCGAGTACCATGCTTTACCATGCCTCAGAGAAAAACACTATTTTGTCAAGTAGCTAACATAGCATAATCAGATGCAGCTTTATTTTTTAGTAACAGTAATACAGCATTTTCTCCATCATACAATATGTTTTAACATTAAATGCATGCCATTTATCAACACGTCATCATGCATTTATTATGATATTCTAAAATCAGTCTATCTTACTGCAGTGTGTAACAGTGTCTCACAGCAGCCGCCGAGCGAACGCACAGAGTAACGTTATAACATCATTTTCAACACTCTCAAATGTATCTAATATAATAAACAAAGCTGTGTTACATCATACGCTTGACCAGAAGAAGCGGAAGCGGTGACTGCGGCATAATATAAGTTCACGAGGCATGTGTTGTGTTCGTCTCTCATTAATATTTTTTCATCAAAATGCACTTTGAGAAAATTGTATGATCTTTTTATTTAATATTTCATGTTAGTTTTAAAACAAAACCAAAAATAGGCTAAATAAATTTTTCCAGTAAACAGTTTCTTTGATCTGTGTGTGTGTGTGTGTGTGTATACTGTTAAATGTGATGTAATACAATATATACCAGTGTTTGTTAAAAGTACCTGCATCCTGGAGAAAAATCTATCTCCATCTCTTGTGAATCAGTCATGATGAAGCTGCAGGAGAATCTGATGAGTTTGATCTCCTCCACTGACTCTGAATCAACAAAACATTCAGACACAAAATGAAATGATTAAATTAACAACCTTCATAATTTAGCTGAACATATCTCAAGTGTGGTCATACATGCTCAGTCATACATGTTTACACATATGCTGTTAAACTTCTGAAGAATCACAGACATATCAAACACAAAAGAAACCTTGAAGTGAAAGAAATCCTTTATTAAAGATTTTATATCAAATAAACAATCACTTAAATGTCCTCCAGAGATTCATATTAATATGAGAAAGTCTCCACACATGAACACTCACCTCGATCAAACTTTTACAAGATACAGGTTTTCAAATCCTCCAGCTTTAAAGGGGTGGTTCACAGTTTTTTTTCTAGGCTTGATTGTGTTTATGGGGCGCAGTTTAACTTGTCTTAATGCTTTGTTTTTTTGTTTTTTTTTAAATGCTGTATTTTTCATATATTTTACCTTTATTCTACACCAGGTATTTACAAGGCAGAAACACTTGCATCGCGTCTGGCGCCACTTTGCGCCAGGTGTATGATAGTGCCCCAGGAGTCAGAAGTGCAATCAATTGAAGAAAATTTACCGAAGAATAGTTAGCAGTTTTATCAGCAGAAGCCAGAGTCAAGTTTTTAAAGGTGTTTGTATAGGCCACTTTGCATACATTCACATTTCCACACTTCCACTATAAACATTGTATAGATTTTAAAATCTTGCTAATCACTTACAAAGCACTAAATGGTTTAGCATTGATAGATAGACAGAAGCATATCTCCATCCATCACGATGCTGATGATCGGTCCCTGAACTTCCAGGATGTCCTGTTAAGTAATGAAAGGCATCTGCAAGTCTCAAGCAGAATGCCAGCTGTCCACCAGTACCCATAAAGATCCTGTACAGAACACTAGCGCACATACAAAGATACACGATTCACAACTTCTTCAAGGCTGAAGTTGGCCCGAGCTTTAACTATAAACTGGAAAGGTTCTCAAAACATACTGATAAGTTGTACTTTTCTCTCAGTGAGAGGTACTGACAATATTTAAAATTATTTTCTAGTGTTTGAAGATGAAAAGGAAATTAAATGCTTTAACATACGTTGAAGGAGTCATTCAAATAATTTAATATTTAGAAAGATAAATGTTGATTAATAACTTGATTATAAATCACTCAAAAGATATGTATTGTAGCGGCAGTGGATTCCAGAATCCAACCCTTCACAGTATATATACTGAATCGTGCATTAAGTCTTAAAGGGAAAAACCTAATATTCCTGCTGTCTGTGTTTTTAATGTTAATCAAACAACAGAACAGCTTTTTTCTAATTTAATAATGATTAAAATATATTTAATTTATACAGTGAAGATCATATGCAATGTTATTTTACATTTGATTACTTTATTCAAATTCTGCACCTGAAAACTACTGTTAGATACCTAATTAACCTGAAAAGCACTGTTTATTTTATTTGAATCTTTGCTCTATTGAAGTGATAAATGCTGTTACTTGTAGTTTATTTGTTCTTATTTTCTTTATTTTTATTTGACAGCTGTCCTATTTTCCCTGAACACAGCACATACCAAACCATACCAAAAACCTTGACCCCAAAACTGTGTTAAAATAGAACCATGTGTAATCTGAACCATAAAGGATTAGTTCACTTTAAAATGAAAGTGAAAATTAAAATGTTTTTTTTCTCAAAACATAACGACTTTTATCTCGAGATAGTTTTATTTTTTTTATTATTGCTTGGCCCTAATCCTCTTCCATACAGTCATGATGCAGCACAAAGTTAAATGGATTTTGACAGCAGAGATGGAGGATCAGCCTGTCAATTTGTGGAAACAACATTTCTTTTTGTGTTTAAACAACGTGTCCTGTAAACACACCAAAATGATTTCAAACACTATTATCTCAAATTTCTTCCTACCGACCGTGAGCCATGTTAATTTTGAAGTCTTGAGGAATTTCAAGAGATTTCCCGTGTTCACAGTTGGGACTCAGGTTGAAAATCTGTTTGTGTGTGGTGTGCTGTCTTTGTCACACTTTGTCACAGGAGCACATCTAGGATTTTTTGTCCTCATGTTTGTGGTCTCTAACAATCTTATAAGACTTTCAAAATCCTTTAGTGTATACCATAGACTGTAAGGTGTATACCCACCATTAGGAAGAAAGCGTAATTGTAATATTAGATTTAAAAATGAGAACTAGAACTTCCTTCTTCTGTATCCTATTCTTCTTTAATCCAGAATGGCAGCACCGCTGAAAGGTTTGTTTGAGCTGCGCCCTCTACTGTACAGGTGTAAATATGCATTTCCTTATTCACTTATTCAGGCTTATTCACTTCACTTTTGGTGTGAAAGGGCCTTTTTGCCGAAAATAGAACTTTTTTGTTGTTTATTAAAAAACAAAAAAGCAAGCCCAGCCCCAGTGAGAAAAAGTAACGCAAAAATAAAGTATCGCATTAATTTTCATAAATAGTAACTGTGACGAGCAGGGCGGGCGAGAGCCGTGAGGGAACGGCGCAAGGCCGGTGACGCGAGAGTTAATGAGCTTCACCTGTGAGGCGCACCGGCCTTGAGTCTCTCACAGAGGAGCTCTGGGAGCATAAAAGGAGGAGCGACGACAGTGAAGGACGAGAGAGGACCAGGCCTGGACTTTGTTTTATGTTTTATTATGTTTGTGTGGCCGGCAGACGTCCGCGAGGGTCTGCCGGCATTACTTTTCGTTTTGTCTTTGTTTATTTTGAATTAAAGTTTTGTTGAATGTTCGCCGGTTCCCGCCTCTTTCTTCCCATATTTACGAACTACGTTACAGTAACGAAGTAACGCAATTAATTACTTTTTTAGGGAGTAACACAATATTGTAATGCATTACTTTTAAAAGCAACTTTCCCTAACACTGGTCTTGACCTTATTAGGGCAACATATAAACTCTCCATTCTACTCCTGCAAGAAACCTCATAATGTTTTCCAAATTATGAATAGATCTTAAATAGATCTTCCTTTAATTTAGAAAGTTCATGATCCAATGAAAAACTTTCCCTCCTATTCCTATCTTGTGAAGTTTAATCATTACTTATTTCCATAACATATCATATGCCTTCTCCAAATAAATAAAATACTGCATCACAGACTCACTTGGGCTTTTCTTACTTCATCCTCTAAGCACAACACTGCATCCATTGTGTCCCTTCATCTACTAAATTTATAAACCTCTCATTGACCATTCTTTCCATCAGTTTACACATATGTGAATTCAACTCTTTAGTTCTGTAGTTTGATGGAATTTACGAGCATCTTGTCCTTGTTTCTCTGAATAATTATGGCTTACTTCCAGCTGTCAGGGAGTTTCCCTTCTTCCAATACTTTATTAAATAACATTAGCCTAACAAACTTACCTCTCTATACTTGAATGTTTCAACATGATATAGCTTGTTTTCCTAGTTTTAGCTAATGATATTTTTAACTCTCTTGTTGTTCATCCTTTCATTTTTCTTTCTTCTTAAAGCCTCCATTTTTATGTTCTCTCTCCCTTCTTTTCTTCCCTCTGACAAATGAAATCATTCTTTTTTTACATGTGAATTTGTACATTTTAGCATTTTACAATGACGTTTAGCTCATAATGACGACACGGGAGTAAGTTATGCATGATCATTTCTCTCGAGTGGATTTCTGACCAAAATACTCGATTATTTCTAGATACACAGATATCTAATCAATCTTAAACAATGAATAAAACTAAACTCACTTTTGTCGAATGGACGCACACAGTCTTGGATAAACTCCTCAAACACTGCAGCGCGACTTCTTAAACAGTGCAGTGCAGAGCTCAGCTGTTCAGTATGACAGTATCCAGCTGTTTACATTAGTATGCAGTGGGCGACTCACTTACCTCACTCGGGGGACGACTGACTCTCCTCGGCTCACGTACATTGACCGAATATTATAATAAAATCTATGCCCTTTTCAAATACTTTGCACGACACAATAACTAACATCGTACATCTAGTAGTTTTTATTTTTGTGTGTGTTGTAAATATCATTTATTCTGAAGCAGTATTCCCATCAGTTTTCTGTTAACTCAGCATATTTGTATATGACTATAGGGCTTTACAAATAAAATAAAATCGGTATCAACAAAATATTTTTTTTCCACTGCAGAGGAAGTTTCTGCATCAGAAGTGGAATTTAGATGTATTTACACACACACAAACAAAATTTTATGACCAAGTGATTAGCATTTTCTTGACAATGTATATATGAAATGTACATTTTAGAATACTTACATATGAAACTAAACCACCAGTAGGTGGCGGCAAGTGACTGTCTGTACGGAGCCCCGGACATGACATGCAGGACAAAACTAGGCAAAATTGTGCGCACAATTTACTATTTCGTTCCCTGGATTTACTAAAACGTGCACAATATTTGCTCTTACGTTTCCTGGATTTACTAAAACAAGCGCATGATTTACTATTTAGTTCCCTGGATTTACTAAAATGTGCGCACGATTTGCTATTTCGTTCCCTGATTTACTAAAACGAGCACACGATTTACTATTTCGTTCCCTGGATTTACAAAAATGTGCGCACGATTTACTATTTCGTTCCCTGGATTTACGAAAACGAGTGCACGATTTACTATTTCGTTCCCCGATTTACTAAAACGAGCGCACGATTTGCTATTTCGTTCCCTGGATTTACCAAAACGAGCGCACGATTTACTATTTCGTTCCCTGGATTTACGAAAACGAGCGCACGATTTACTATTTCGTTCCCTGGATTTACCAAAACGAGCGCACGATTTGCTATTTCGTTCCCTGGATTTACGAAAACGAGCGCACGATTTACTATTTCGTTCCCTGGATTTACGAAAACGAGCGCACGATTTACTATTTCGTTCCCTGGATTTACAAAAATGTGCGCACGATTTGCTATTTCGTTCCCTGGATTTACGAAAACGAGCGCACGATTTACTATTTCGTTCCCTGGATTTACGAAAACGAGCGCACGATTTACTATTTCGTTCCCTGGATTTACAAAATGTGCGCACGATTTGCTATTTCGTTCCCTGGATTTACGAAAACGAGCGCACGATTTACTATTTCGTTCCCTGATTTACTAAAACGAGCACACGATTTACTATTTCGTTCCCTGGATTTACAAAAATGTGCGCACGATTTGCTATTTCGTTCCCTGGATTTACGAAAACGAGCGCACGATTTACTATTTCGTTCCCCGATTTACTAAAATGAGCGCACGATTTGCTATTTCGTTCCCTGGATTTACCAAAACGAGCGCACGATTTACTATTTCGTTCCCTGGATTTACGAAAACGAGCGCACGATTTACTATTTCGTTCCCTGGATTTACCAAAACGAGCGCACGATTTGCTATTTCGTTCCCTGGATTTACGAAAATGTGTGCATGATTTATTATTTCGTTCCCTGGATTTACTAAAACGTGCGCACGATTTGCTATTTCGTTCCCTGGATTTACGAAAACGTGTGCATGATTTATTATTTTGTTCCCTGGATTTACTAAAACGTGCGCACGATTTGCTATTTCGTTCCCTGGATTTACGAAAACGTGTGCATGATTTATTATTTTGTTCCCTGGATTTACTAAAACGTGCGCACAATTTGCTATTTCGTTCCCTGGATTTACTAAAACGAGCACACGATTTACTATTTTGTTCCCTGATTTACTAAAACGTGCACATGATTTTCCATTTCGTTCCCTCGATTTACTAAAATGTGTGCACGATTTATAAATCGAGGGAATGAAATTAGTAAATTGTGAGCACTATAAATGTTTTTTTCTTGCATGTCATATGCTCCATATCTTTATGAGTGAGTCACTGAGTCATTCATTCAGCTGAATCGTTCAAATTAAATCCCTGCATTTCAATGTACATAATATCCACCTTATCCACCCTAAATAGTATTGAATATTACTAATGTCACATACTATTTAGGATGGATGATATGCACATTGAGACACAGACCCCGAGTCTTAAATGGGTAATTGAACCATTGAATCAGTCGAAAACAAAGCTGTGTGTTGCTCGGAGATACGTAAAGATTCTGGTATGATCTTTGATTGCAACTATTTTCGTTGGCCAAAAACAGACAATATTGCATCAAAAATGTAAGTCACTTATATTAACTACGTGTTTATTGAATTGTATAAAATGCAATTTCATATTTGCAAACGTGCTATTTGTGAAAACGGTACAACATTTGTCTTTCTAAATATTAAATTATTTTAATGACTTTTTCAACTTAAAGCATTTATTTTTCTTTCCATCTTCAAATGCTAGAGAATAATGATGTATATTGTCTGTAACTCTCACTGAGAGAAAAGTACAACTTATCAGTATGTTTTGAGAAGTTTTTCTGTTTATAGTTAGAGCCTGGGCCAACTTCAGCCTTGAAGAAGCTGTGAATCGTGTATCTGTGTATGTGCACTAGTGTTCTGTGTGTAGGTCCTGTATTGCTATCAGCGGACAACTGGAATTCTACTGGAGATCTGCCAGCACCTTTTCATGACCTTCCCACTTGTCCTGGAAAACATTGAAACCTGAAAAATTGATGACAAATTGTCCAGTCCTGGAAAACACATGAAAAAATTAGAGAAAATGTAAAAAAAACAATTTTTTAAAAAGTTCTTGGGTTTTTCTTTAGTCGAGAACAAAGTGTTTATCACTGGCCCAAAACATCACCATTAGTTGCAGAAAGTGCAATGTTCAGGAATGCTGAGTTTTGACACGTGAGTGTTTTCAGTGATGATGTTTAGTCTTGTGTTGCAACTTGCAGCAGTTAGCTAATGTTATGAACTGCTCAAACGTATATGCAGCTACCTAATTCAGTAAGTGCGTGCATAATTATTATGAAAGTTGACTTTCTGATCATATTATTTTTCCAAGCACATTTTACCAATTCCAAACCACATTAATCTTAATAACTATTATTAATTTTGTATTTAATCATATATAAGTGATAATTTCTCATGAAGGCAGGAAATGAAAATGCCTTATATTCAGGTGTGCAGAATTATTAAGTAGACTACGTTTTCTTTTACAGATAAAATGAGCCAAAAAGAGATTTAACTCAGACTGAAATGTCAAAAATTATTAAATGAGAGAAGGATGCAAAACTAATGCAATACTAGAAATTGCAGTTAAAGCATGACCATTGGACAGAAAAATGCTCACTGGGTCAGCCAAAAAGTTTTCTGGCATACGGTCATTTGATAAATGGGGGCCAGTATGTTTATTAACATCTAAAGCAGCAAAAGTTACGTAGTATAGGCCTACCTTTAAAGTGATCTTCATCTGTGTTTCGAAAATAAATGAATGTCTTACGCCGGACATTTGGCTGAGTAATTAATGACAGAACTTTCTTTTTTTTTGGCTGAACTAACCCTTTAAACTAATGAAAGCTCTTAAAGATGTTTTCCTGTGTAAAGACAGTCATGTAGAGTAGATGAAGGATGTTGTTCCTGACCAGCATCCTCCTCTTCATTCATATACAGTATGAATTCATATACACTTTATATTTGTTAAACAATCCAAAATCCACTTAATACACACTACTTCATTATAGAGAGAACAAATTAATAAAAAATATATAATCATAAGCTGTGACAAAGAAAATATTAAACTAAGTGAATGTATAATTCTACCCTAAAAATGAAACTTATAGGGACAGTTGTCTTAATTTGTGTCAGGAGTTATGAAAAAAATGTGTCGATACCTTTAATATGAATTATGAGTCTCCAGCAAACAACAGCCGTCATTTCACCGCCACGTTTAACTTTAGACCCGATACAGTCCAGGTATGAGCAACCCACTGCTAGCCAAAATAACCTTGAATTTGGTTACATGTAATTTTTGCCAAAATAACTTGTAAGATGTATGATAATCCATCATGTAAACAAAGCCAACAGTGATTACAAGGTGTTTGGTTTCATTTCTTTGACATGTTCTGTGCGTATAGCCATGATTTAGCTCTGAATTGGACGTTTGTGTGCAGTCTGCTTTTAGTCCACCTGGTGAAATCAACCCGATTCAGACCAGCAATGTGACATCAGGCTATATAGATATAAATGATATAGTCTCAATCTATATTGCTTTAGAAATTTTTTTTTACATCTTAAAAACTTTTTTTTTTTACATCTTAAAAACTCTATATTGCCCACCCAAGTGTGCGTCTAAGTAATTAAAGTAAAATATCAAAGTTGTGTGAAGATACAACTGAAGGAGTAAATCATTCAGTGAATAAATGGCGCCACCTGCTGGAGAAAGAGGAAAGCACACAATTAAAGAAATCAATGTATTATTTTAATTTAAGAAGAAATTGAATATTACTCAATGTTTTAGACTGACAAAACCATGTTTATTTGAGAATTATTTGACTGTCTGCTGACTTACATACTGAGAGTTTGTCTTTCACCAAGTGACATACAATCTGTATCAAATTCAGTGTAAAACTATGAGCTGAGAAACGAGCAAACACCAGATGAAGGCGCTTCATTTCAGTGGATTCTATAAAAACGTGGAAACCTGAAGGTTATTCTCTCTCTGATATCGCTATCAGATGATCCTCGATCTCTTTTTCTGTCAGAGTCCTGAAACACACAGACAGATGTTCTCTATAAATATGTTAACATTTATTCCTGCAGCAGAAGCTTTTATTGTATTTTCTTATTAACTGAATGTTTGCTGTCAGACGCTTCTTTCTCTCTCTGTACCTGAATTTAGGGTTTTCCTTGGTCACAACAGCCACTTCCAGCTCAGTGCTTTTGAAGTCCATGGAAAGCACAGTAGACAAACACGAGATCGCCATCTAGAGGACAGGAGACAAGAGTGAGTGTTATAATATCCAGTCAAACACACTGCTGACTAACATCAACATCTCAACTATTATTATTATTATTATTACTAATACACAGCGCTCTGTTTAAAGCCTGTTTGTGATTCAGTGGTGTTTTTCTGTGGCCTAATATTTTTGATGATATGTAATTCTATTGCTTATTGTTATGTTTTCAACATTGATAATAATCAGAAATCATCATATTTTAATGATTTCTGAAGGATCATGTGACACTGAAGACTGGAGTAATGATGCTGAAAATTCAGCTTTGATCACAGGAATAAATTACATTTTACTATATATTCACATAGAAAACAGCTGATTTACATTGTAATAATATTTCAAACCAAACTTTATTTCTGTGAATGAATCTGTATGTGTAATTGTGTCACACCTCTACAGTCCTGCTGAACGTCAGCTCAGGCTGTTTCTTCAGCTTCTTCTCCAGGTAGCTGTTGGCCTCCGTGTGTTTGGCCCCGACGCTCGTGGCCCTGAACCCGCAGAAATACCCGGCCGGGTCACATTTGTAGAGCAGGTGCGTGTAAACCTGCGAGAGATCCGTGATATGCCAACACAACATGTCCGCTGTGATGTCGTAACTGAACTTATGCTTCCACTCGCCAGCCTCCACACGAGCACGATTTATTTATTTATTTTATTTGACAGGGACAATGTACATTAATTAACATTGCTGTAAATGCACTAGAATTAGCCAAAAGGGCTATTTTTCATCCATAGTCCCTGAAAGAGTCTCCCTAAAAAAATAAATAAAAAAAAAACATTATTAAGATTAAAAGTTTAAGAACAGAGCAAACATAAACGAGCAGTGAAAAACACAGCTAAAGTCTGTAGATAAATACAGTGTAGAGACAGTACAGATACAATTACAACACATTAAAACAAATTCAGACAATCAACTGCAGAAAAAATAGACAGAAGTAACAATCAGATCAGGGGGGGGACAGTCCTAATAATATTTTAAAAAATTAATTATGGCATGTCTGGTTTGTTATGAACCATGTTTTTAGATGTCTTTTAAACAGACTGTAAGTGCCCAGTTCTCTGATGCTCCCAGGGACTGAGCTCCACTAATCGAAAAGACACTCTGACTGAATGCACTTTTGTGGAGAGGAACAATACAATCTCCCCTTGCTGCTTCTCTAGTTACCCGATGTGTGGTACTTCTTATGTTCACAAATTGGCTGAGTGGAGGCGATGACAGACCATGGATGATTTTGTAAATCAGACAAAGGTTTGAGTATTTGATGACATTTTCCCAACTTAAAAGATGATGCTTTTGTAATACGTTGCAGTGGTCATGTCTTTGTGGTTTTTATCCAGTATTTTAATTGTCTGCTTGTACAATGATTCTATGGGTTTTAGTGTTGTTTTGTTGGCCTGTGACCATGTGGTTAAGCAGTAAGTTATATGAGACATGACCATAGAATGCATTTTGGCTGCCTGGAGTGATAAGTGTGATCTTATGAACCGAAAATTTGAAATATTAAATTTAGCACGATTGTAGACTTTAATTTGCAATTAAATCTGTGATTTAAAAGTAAGTTTCGAATCTATTAACACCCCAATATATTTATATTCAGACACAACTTGTACTTTTTCCCCGGCGACAAAAACCTCTATAGATTTATTATTTGCAACATTGGATCTGGAAAAGAACATAGCTACTGTTTTATTGACATTGAGTTTTAAGCAGCACTGGTTTAGCCATTCGTAACATGGACCATAGATTGTGTTAGTTTAGCTGCAGCTTGTGTGGTGTTATTGGCATGTGTATAAATGACCGTATCATCTGCATACATCTGAATGGAAACATCTGAACAAACTAAGGGAAGGTCGTTAATCTAGAGAGAAAAAAGCAGTGGGCCCAAAACAGAACCTTGTGGGACACCTGTGGACAACGGGAGGGAGGGAGAGTGGTGATCATTGATTCTCACTGACTGTGATTGATTTGATAAATATGATTCTGTCCGTTTATTGCACCTGGTGAAAAATTAAATTTAGTTAGTTTGGCTATTAGTATTTTATGGTTTTTCAGTGTCAAAGGCTTTCTTCAGGTCCAGAAACACAGCACCAACTACCCCACCTTTATCCAATAGGCTTTTAACATTTTCTATTAAAAAACAGTTTGCTGTTTCTGTAGAGTGTTGAGCTCTGAAACCAAATTGCATAGGGTGAAGGGAAAATTATGTGGTGTTTAAATGAGTGATTATTTGTTGAGCAATTAACTTCTCTGCAACTTTATAAACTGTAGGTATTATACTATTTGGTCTATAGTTGCAAATTGACAGAGGTTCACCATTTTTGTAAATTGTAATGACAGCTGATTTCCTCCACGAATTGGGAAATACAGTCTCAGAAATGGAACAATTGAGAATTTTGGTTATAGGAGCAATTAACATTGGACCGAGTTCTTTTAACATGAGTGTGTCCATGCCAAATATGTCTTTAGTTCTGGATGGTTTGAATGATCTTAGTTTGTTCAACATCAGTTTCTGTGACACTGCCCAGGGTAAATGCTGGCTCTGTAGCATTTATTGTACAAGTATTTATATTGCTGGGTGGGAAGGACTGGGCAATTTTCACCATGGATTCAACGAAACTGTTATTAAATGCATCTGCAACTTTGTATGAATTATTAGTAAGCTGTCCATTTACCATAATTTCTGAAGGTTTTTCTCTTTTTGTGTCCTGTCCCACAAGTTTTTTTAATTGGTTCAAGATTGTTTTAGAATCTCTTTTTGCGTTCTCTATTATAGTCAAGAAAAAATCAGCTTTGGCCTTTCGTATGTTTTTAACAGCTTTATTATGTAATGTTGTAAACAAGTTTCTAGCACTAGCTGATTTATTTTTAACTGCCGCTTTAAATGCAAGATCCCTTTCCTTCATTAGTTTTAGAATATTGTTGTTCGTCCAGGGTAGAGCTTTTTTTTGTGTGCTTTCTACTGATTTTAAAGCTGAAATCTTTAATTGTTTGTTCAATTGTTGTTGAGAAAATTCCACTATTCTTATCACAGTCTGAACCCAGCAATATATGCTTCCAGTCAATTCATTGTACTGCATTTTTAGAACTTTCCTGTTTGTTTTGGGGGATTCCAACAAACTCGCGTTCTCCGATACATGAGCGAAATCTCTTCTTTGAGAGCTTTCTGGCCACAAGAATCAGATTGTGGTCAGAAAGACCGGCTAACATGTTATAAGATTTGATTATTCTCTCTGGTCGGTTTGTAAATACCAAATCAATCTGGGTGCTGCTTGATGTGGTGATTCTTGTGGGCCCCTTGATCATTTGAACAAAATCAAATTTGTCCATTATTCTTTTAAGGTTTTTTCTGCAAGATGTTTCCTCCCAATTTATATTGAAATCTCCAAAAATAACAGTCTCTTTGTTGAGAAACTTCCATCGGATGGAGGGGGACGATAAAGCACAATAATTGTAAATGACATTTGTTGAGATAACATGATATTTAAACCTAAGTTTAAATATCCATTGAAATTCCATTTCATAACCACTAAGCCACTGTATTTCATAGCACTGGATATTTTTTTATAAATATATCATAACACCACCTTCTTTTGCAGCTTCTCTGTCTCTTCTGAACATATTATAGCCAGGGATGTTAAGTGCTGCAGAGGGTGCATTTTTAAAGAGCCAGGTCTCAGACAAGCAGAGGTAGTCCAGATTCGAGTTGAGTAGCAGATGATTAATTTGTTCTGTTTTAGACAGTATGCTTCATATATTTAAATGTCTTTGTTTTAGGGTCCCAAATCATCTTTGAGTGATTGACAGTATGAAAAAAAAACAATTTCCATTTTTTAACTATCCCTGGATTGATCATTTTCCTGTTTACATTGTTTATTGTCGTGGTAACCAAACGACCACTCGAGTCTCCGTCTGAAACCGGATGACAACATGTCAGGCTGACGCATCGACTTCAAAAGCTCCACTTTCAGTGCACTCAATCACATTTCCAGTTAGATCAATGAATTTTGATCTGCTCTGACTCTCTCTCATCTGCTCACGCTGAAAGCAGCGCCGGTGTTACAATATATTCAGTTCCTGAAATATTCTGTTCCACTGGGTGGCGCTTACGCGAATATTCATGATATCCTCCTATTGTGGGCGTGTCCTCGAAACAACGCGCAAGCGAATGGAACTGAAAATATTAGTACACGCTCCTCAAATCGCATCGGTTTAATGGATTATTTCGAAAAGGTAAATTCCTTTGCAATATAAATCTTTGGAGCTTTTTGATGACAGTCTTCATGCCAACAGCTACTTAAAGAATGTTATTTTTGTTTAAAATATTATAATTATGATAAGAAAATTATAGTTTAGTTTAGTTTTATTTAAAGTTTGACAAGGCAGGATATTGCAGCACAAAACCCTGAAATGTGTCAAACATAACACATACTCAAACAACTTTATGTACCTGATTTAAAACAATTTCAAAAGCAGTCAAATAAAAAAATTCTGATAATAATCATATAATTTATTCTGTGAGGTAATGCAGCACAAAT
This sequence comes from Megalobrama amblycephala, assembly GCF_018812025.1. NCBI lineage: Eukaryota > Metazoa > Chordata > Actinopteri > Cypriniformes > Xenocyprididae > Megalobrama > Megalobrama amblycephala. The sequence continues at coordinate 44,109,102 of NC_063059.1, read as the reverse complement.
GCACAGAAAAAATAGACAGCTACTTTACAAGATGACGTTATACTTGTTATTATCACCAATGTCATATGGTTTTGTTTTGCTTTTGTGATGTTTCCACATTACATTCATCATCTTGTAAAGTCACTGTCTGTTTCAGGCTGGATGTGAGAGCTGAAGTCTTGGATAGCTCTGGCAGCGTGTGATCTGGACATGCATGAAGGCTGTTCCCGAGTGCCAAGGCCCTGTTTTAATATTTACCTCAGAACCTCACATTTAGCATTGCTTCTTTTCACACATTGTTTTGAATTTTTTAATGTCTTTTCAATTTGAGTTACATTCATAGAGTAATTACTTCTGTACTTGTTATAACATTTAATGTATTTAATATTTATATAGGCTACAACTGAATTTGTTGTTTTAAAAAAATTAAACTAAGAAAAGATGAAAACATTTTCAGGATAATATTTTAAAGATAACTTTGTACAATCCAAATAAGCTTTACAGATATTTAGAAAAGGTTTTAGCAATGTTTGTCATGTTTTTCAATTATTTCACATGCACCTATAGGTCAATCAAGGTAATCAGTTACAAAAACTTAGGACACTAAAGAGACCTTTCTACTGACTCTGAAAAACACCAGAATAAAGATCCCCAGGGTCTCTGATCACCTGTGCGAACGTGCCTTAGTCCTGCTGCAGGAGGTATGAGGAATGCAGATGTGAACAGAGCAATAAACTGCAATGTTTCTAAAATGTGTAAAGGAGTCAAAACAGCGGCGGGAATCCCTCCATCACACACACACACACACACATGAAGATGCCTGAGACAGTGCTACAGGGAGAAAGAAGGACAGCTGATTGTCCTTCCAGTGCCAAACCACATGTAACCATAAGTCCCACCAGACATGTTTGAGAATGTGAAATGCCTTGATGGAAGAGTGGAGTAACATCTCACAGCAAGAGCTGCACATCTGGTGCTGTCCATGAGGATGATATGCTCTGTAAAGCAGCTGGTGCCACATCAGACTTTCAGATACTCTGTTGATCAAACGCCTATGAAATTTGTTCAGTTTATGTCTCAGTTGTTGAATCTTTTTGTTTGTACAAATATTTACATGTTAATAAATGTGCTGGAAAAACAGTTGAAAGTGAAAAACTCAACACACACACACACAAAAAAAAATGATGTTGTCACAAAAATATGTGACAAATAACATCAAGTGTGCATTTACTTGTTGGACTATAATGATAATTTGTCATGATATCCAGTAAAATATGAGAAAACAGGAAATATTTGTAGTTTGGTGTTGATAAAGGGTAGCCTATGTAAGTCTTACTGTGGTGATAAACACTGAAATATCAAAATAATCAAGAAATTAAGGATGACAGAATAATCACACCAGGCTATAGCTTTTTATTAGGTCACAGATACATTTGTAGAGGTTTGTTTCAAGTTGTCAATTACAACAAAGGAAGCAAAATAATCAAACTATTCAAAAACTTTTTAAAGCCTCACAAATAAAAAAGCTAAACAGAAAACACATCGTTGTAAAACAAGGTTATTCGCTCATGTTTGTTATGATGTATCATTACGTTAACTGTTTATCTGAATGCCTGTCCTGTACTCAATCAGGCAAAATAGTTCTGACGATTTATATCACACAAACTATGCATTGCTTTGAACATGTGAATTGTTGCTTAACGCTGAATATTTTATTACCTTTTCGAAATAATCCATTAAACCGATGCGATTTGAGGAGCGTGTACTAATATTTTCAGTTCCATTCACTTGCGCGTTGTCTCAGGGACACGCCCACAATAGAAGGATATCATGAATATTCGCGTAAGCGCCACCCAGTGGAACAGAATAGTTCAGGAACCGAATATATTGTAACACCGGCGCGACCAATGGGCGGGACTTAATGCGCCGCTACTATTGGCTAGGGTGTCTCTTACTGCAGCACGATCAGTGATCGGATGAATTTTCTTCTAGTATTTTTTTCCCCTTTTCTTAACTTTTTTTCTCTTTACTGGTATCATGGGTTACTATGGAAGCCCGTTTCCGCCACTAAATAAAAAAAAAAAAAAGAATTGCAACTTTTTATCTCGGAATTCTGACTTTTCTCGCAGTTCTGACTTTTTTTCTCACAACTGTGTGAAAATTTATTTCCCCCAGTTTCTTACTTTGCTTGCGTTTCCTTTCATTGCGACTGACCATCAGGATTGCTGTTTTGTTATTATTAAACATAAAATGGAAGACATCGAAAAGGATTCTTTTTAGCATGGATTTACCAATAAAGAAATTGATTTTACTGGAGGAGACACATAAAGATTAATCTCCGGACATATGCATTATGAAGGAATATGCATATAGAATGTTTCCATGGTAACCTTGTACATGAGTACAGCGTTTCAAGGAGAAAAAAACAGCTTTTACTGCCATCTAGTGGGCTTAATACTAAAACACTAATACCTACCATGTTTCATCAACTTTGTAACTTTGCAACTTGTCTGAAGTGCTGAAGTGGCACATTTTATACACCAACAGCTTTAGACTTCAGGACGGCAGAACGGCTATCGTAGAAATGTTGGATGTCCAGAATTGTTACAGACAGAGATACTGTCCGTCAGTTAACTGACCCTTTGCAAAGACCCTCCCCCCTTAGTTACTGTTGCTTTGTCCGACAAGCCGTGGCTCTGTCACGCCACACGCAGTGAAAAATACATCGCAGAGCAAAGAGGATACTGACAACACGTCGACAGACAAGACAAAGCAGGTTACTTATGATATTAAACAAAGTCCCAGCTTTCAAACTGTGTCGTTTTTTAGAAATTCAAACAATAAAAAACGTTTTGTGGATCTTTAATGTGTCGTGACCATGGCCGTGATAGATTGCTGTAGCGCCTCAGCTCAAGAGGCTTGTAAACCGATCGTCTCTTCCTACTAGTCCATTTACAGCGTCAAATAAACATGAATGAACATGAGAATGAATGTTGTTTCAAACATGGAAAAACGAAAAACGTAATGGCGGATTCTGCATTCTGATTGGTTAGATCGCTTGTCAATCAAACTCCCGGCGAAGGGTCAAACCGATCGTTTCGCTAGACCCTTATTCCTCATCTGGTGTAGTTTAAAGCTCTTTGAAACTGCACTGAAACTGTCATTTGGACCTTGAACCGTCTGGTGACCATTGAAGTCCATTATATGGAGAAAAATCCTGGAATGTTTTCATCAAAAACATTAATTTCTTTTCGACTGAAGAAAGAAAGACATGGACATCTTGGATGAGTAAATTATCAGCAAAAGTTTATTTAAAAGTGAACTAATCCTTTAATTACACGTTAGGCATTTTACTTCCATAAAGAAAACACTTAACGTGGCTTAATGTACTAAGACAGTGACATTAAAAGACCAAACTTAGTAAATACTATACTAATAAAGCATACTATACAGAAAAATTGGTTTCTGCAAAATTTGATCTTTTAATATCACTTAGTAGGCTACATTAAGTGACATTAAGCGTTTTCTTTATAACGGTTTTCTATGGGAGGAAAACACTTAACGTATACAGTAATTAAACAAATTGCGTTCAAATTCTGGGCTTGACTGCTTTGCTATACATAGTATGGTTTATTAGTATGATGTTTACTGAGTTTGGTCTATTAATATGACTGTCTTAGTACATTAAGCCACATTAAGTATTTTCTATGGAAAGAAAATGCTTTTTGTGAAATTAATTGCATTTTGTTTAAATTCTGGGCTCAACTGCTTTTCCTTACATAGTATACTTTATTAGTATGATGTTTACTGAGTTTGGTCTGTTAATATCACTGGATATTAAGGATATTTGTGCACACATCACATTTGAAATAAAAATATGCATTTAAAAAAAAAAAGATATTTACATTTCCTTATGAGCTTATGGTTTGTATCTATATGTACATGATACTTTGGGTATGGTACAGAATACATTCGCTGAGCAACACAACCAAGCTGGGACATCCGTGAGAGAACACAGAGGCCATCAACATGATGCATATCTGCACAAATTCTGTCCCACTGTACTCTATGTCCTCTGGCAATGAGGGCTCCTCTGACAACTCTGTACCTTATGTTTGGCATTGTGCTTTTGATTTCAGACACCATTGATTTAAGTTCTTCATCTGTGCAGCTGTTGTAGAGGGATGTGACTGAAAAATCACATTCTCTCATCCGACGATGGATATTCGTACGAGAGACACCTAAAATTTTACTGATGGTTTCCTGGGATAATCCAAGCTTCAGAAAGTGGTATAGTCTGTCTTTTGATAAATGGATTCTTGGACGTCCACATCCATGTGGTCTTTCAATCTCCACTACACTACACCTGCTGACTGTCCTTGTGCTGCTGAATAAGAGAATCCAAGTCCATCAAACCTCTGACTAAGTCTTGTGAAATCCCAATGTTTGCCGACATGGCAGTAATCAAAGTCACTTCTTGACGGCAAACAAATTGCAAGTATTCAATGTCCAGATCGGTGGGTGTTCCAGAGCATAAGTCACTCTGGAAAGTAATCTGTGAAGAATTTGCTGTCTCACTGTGTCCTATAATGCATTACCACATAAACACAGGACATTTGGTCAATTCAATAAACCTTGTTCATAATGAAATATTAGTCTAATTGGTGAATACTGCACAGTATACATTCTTAGATTTTGAAAAAAAGTTTTATATTTTTAGTAAATAGATATTCCAACAATATTTTAAACTGTAACATGTTTAATGTTTAATTCAGTAGCCATTTAATAACCATTTTTTAAAATAGTTTTAATAATAACACACATGAACTGATGGATGGGTTCAGTAGCGATACAGGAAACACCAGAGCTGTTGAAAAACTGGGAAACAAAATTACATATAACGTTATTTGTTTTCTTTTGGATATTACTACAATAATGATATGATTAGCATCACTCACCTGTCTTGACTCCTCCTAATTGGCCATGTTGAAGAGACTGATAGCGAGCGACTCGAGTTCTGGGTCTGTTCCCACCCTGATTGTAAGGCAAACACGATTGGTCAGCGCAATATGGGCGTTATCTGATTGGATTAAATAGACAGTGGGTGGAGTCTGCAGTCATGACGATAGAAATGTTTCAAAATCCACAAATGCCTGAGGTGATAAACAAATCCACAGGAAGAGATCCACAAATGCACAGAAAGCAATTCACAAATGTACAGAAAGCGATTCACTAATGAATGCAGGCATAATTTTGCTTGTGGCATAAAAACGTATTTGTGATTATGTTTTTTATTAGCAAATCTTATTTTATTTATTTGTGAATTTTTTTTTTTTTGTGAATCTCCAAGCATATATTTGTGGATCTCATTCTATTCATTTGTGTATAAAATTATATTTTTGTGAATCTCTTTAAATTTATTTGTGGATCATAATCTGGTGTAGCAGCAACATCTCCTTTGCCTCCTCCCAGTGCAGTGGATGGAAATGCAGGAGAAGCTTGTGATGTGCTCCGACATTCATCCAGCATCTGACCAACGGCTCTGGATTTCATATAACAAATGACGAAATTGAAAAAAATCCTGCACGTGTATCCGGAGAGTTTCCTGACTCCAGAGTGTTAATGTTCAAAAAACATTATTTTTCACATACTGTGCATTATTATAGCTCCTCTATGACCCATCTTTCTAAAACATGTCGATATCTACAAAGCCCCTCCTTCTAAAAAGCGTAATGTGCTCTGATTGGCCAGCTGGCCCAGTGTGTTGTGATTGGCCAAACATCTCAAGGGGGTGTCGGAAATGTAACTATCCTTACCATAATTGCGAGCTTCAGCTTCCAAAGACAGTTAATAATGTCATCAATTTTACCATATCAGTTCGAGCCCGAGTCAATTCTGAAAATGCAGATAACCAAGACGATCGATCGATACTTGTATGTATTTGCAGTAACAAGCCACGGTTTAGCTAAATGTGAGAAATGCCACGAGTGTGAAACAAAACGCGTAGTGCATTTATGTTTGTCATCTTTTCACCACAAGTTATAAGCGGAGAACAGAGGATACTATGTTTGTAAACATAAATCCATCCCTGCACTTTTGATCATTAGAATGACAAACAATATTACTCTACACTGCACAGAACTCTGCATTTGAACAGTCAATAGCAAATACTTCAACAAATAATAAAACACACTTACAGACTCTGATTCAGCCTTTTGTAACTTTGCAGATCTTATACATGCACAAACAGCTACATAACAGACTAAAGAAAGAGGAAAACATGAAAACGCATCATATGACCCCCTTTAATACATTAATACAAATTAAATACAACTATAATTTTATAAAATGTATACACTCAAGCTTCCATTATTTGTTTTCCAAAAGGGAGCTTGATGAAAAATGAATCTTTCATTAGTCTTTGTCTCCCTCTGCTGGTAAAACACAAACATATTCAGGCTCTATATTTTCTCTAACAAAACTCCAACCTTTTTGATATTATACAGTGTGTTTATACAAATAAAATGGTTAATCTATGAATAAGAAACTGTAATTTGCTGCTCTGAAATATCAGGTCTGTCAGACGATTGTTGAAATCTAAATGAAGTCTTAATTTATTACAGTGAAGTTACTGTATCTCCAGTCTCTGTTGATTCTGCTGACTGTGAGTCTCTGTCATGAATCCTTATTCACCATCAGAAGATCAGACTGTCATCCGAATGTACTAAAATAGAACACACACAGTGTCACATATGCAATATGAGACATAACTTCTGTCACATCTTTTCATCTTTATACTAGATAAGATATATCAATTCATTCTCAAACATGACAATATAACTTTTATCTGATGCTCAAAGTCACTTTACAAGATCAAAAGGACATGAAAGGTCACATTTGCCGCTTTTGCACCATTGGGCCGAACGGTTCTTGGAATGGTAAAGAACAGTTCCAGTTGTGTTTCCATTAGAGCCAGGTATAGCACGGCATGATTACAAACCATTCTCGGCACGATTGTTTAACCTGAATCGTGCTGGTAGAATCCGTAAAGTGACGTCGCCACTTGGGATTGGTCACTTGTCTGTTGCCTGGCTACCAGTTTCTCTGTAGCTGGCTAAGTGCTCTAATTGAGTGATGTAAACAAAATTAATAACTCAATTAAAAGAAATATCTGATAATTAGTAAACCGTTGCGTTACCAAGACAATGACTGACGTTTTTGTATTACATTTCAAAGAGCGGCCATTATCAATTCAATTTAATTAAATTATCAGCCCCACAGTGGAAAATGAAACTGTAACCATACCAGCTGGCCCGGATCAGCATAGAATGGAACGGTTACGCAATGAGAACCGTTCTGCCTGACGATGGAAAAGCGGCTTTTGACACGACAGCTGATACAAAACCAGCAGAAATGATCATTACACTCCACTACAAATATCAGTAAATAACAAATAACCCAAATCTCAAATTTTATCACACACATAGAGCTGAAAATATCAATAATATTATTTTCAGTCAATCACAACACTATGAGCAGAATTACACTCATATTAAACAGAGATTAAAGTTCCTACAGAGACCAACCGAAGCTGAAATTAAAACTCATTATCTGATGATCTCAGAAACAATATTCACACACATGTGGTGTTACTGAACCTGGTAAAGTTTCCTTTTATTTAACAGCCATTTAAACTTTAAATAAAAATATGATGAAATTTGTTAATAAATTTCTTACATTAGTATATCCAATTTATAATGCGGATCATCCTTCAGATCAGAGAGCAGCTTCACTCCTGAGTCTCCTAGTTTATTCAGAGACAGATCCAGTTTTCTCAGGTGTGAGGGGTTTGATCTCAGAGCTGAAGCCAGAGCAGCACAACCTTCATCTGTGACACCACAATCACTCAACCTGTAGAGAACAATGACACACTTCACTCTCTCAGATCAGACACACAGATCAAATCAACAGACTTTTGTTATTTTAAAAAAGCACAGATCATCATGTTTGATGTAAGTGAGATTTACCATGTTATTGTGTGTGTGTGTGTGTGTGTGTGTGTGTGTGTGTGAGAGAGAGAGAGAGAGAGAGAGAGAGAGAGAGAGGGAAAGCTTATATAAAAACTTATGTAACAAGTTATGTATATCACATTAAATAATATGGAAAGATTATCACAGAAAAAAAAGATGGATTTGAAGGTCATTAAGAATGAATTAATCTTGTTCTTGTTCTTCATGTATCAAAGTCCTGACTGTGCTGAGATTGAGTGTGTTTAAAGTCTAGAGTGTTAAATGTTGATCGCATCTCCTTAATGAGAAGCAGCTCATGTGTACAAACATTACAGATCAATCACTCACACAATCACCTCAACTAAAGAAAGAGAGATTGGACACTCCAACACAGAAAAATATTATTTCTTACACTTAATTTAAACAGAAAATTAATGAATGGCAATCATTTCAACTCCCAATTCCCAGGACTTTCACAATTCCTCTTTTAAATTTGAGTACTCAATGTTTTAAAAAAAAATCCTCAACAAAAAACAAACAAAACAGAACAGAACCAAGGGAGAAAAATAAGAATATAAAAAACAAAACAAAAAAAGGAGGGGGTTCGTGTCTTAGTCAAATAACACAAGTCTAAAGCAAAAATCAGTTTCAGGGCATTTCCGTCCGACATCCAATAGAGAAATTTTGCAAATAGCATCATTCTATTCTATTCATTATATTCAATCATTCTTCCAACCATTGAAACAGGGTTTAATCTTTAGATATTTACATCTGTGGATAAAGTGCTTACCTAAAACAATCAGATTGTTCATAAACAATTCTAGGTTATCATTCAAAAACACTCCAGCTTTAATTGAGATCACATTCAAAGGGTGTATTGATATATCTTTAGATTGTAACCAACTCTGAAATGAAAGCCAAAATTCATGTACAAATTCGCATTAAAAGAATATATGTTCTACTATTTCACTTTGTTCTTGTCATTACCAGTAGACCCCTGCTGAACTGAACTTACTACCTGCAGCTACCATAGCGCTGACTGTGACACTGAACACTCACTGGTTGGGAGCAAGGTTCGTCTTTATCCCAAGCGGATCCACAACTCCAAGCAGAAAGGACGGCCACGTATCAACACAGCCCTGACATCAGTCCCAGAAGTTTTCACACACTTTGCCAGTGCCATTGAAGAGGCCCTTAAGAACTGCCCAGACAACAGCGCTGAAGAAAGATGGAGCCACATCCATGACGCCGTCTATAACTCGGCCATGGCAACCTTCGGTAAGCGGAAGAAGAAAAATACAGACTGGTTTGAAGCAGGAATAACCGAACTTGAGCCAGCCATCACAGCCAAACGTACAGCTCTGCTAGACTTCAAGCGCGAGCCTTCAGAGAAGGCATTAGCAGCACTCAGGAAGGCCAGAAATGACAGCCAGCAGATTGCCAGGAAATGCACTAATGATTATACCTCTGTCAGAGCATTCAGCTCTCTGCAGACTGTGGGAACATCCACGCCATGTATGAGGGCATGTAGAAAGCATTTGGTCCAAGCACCATCAAGATCGCTCCCCTGAGGTCCGCTACAGACGATGTCATCACAGACCGCGGTAAGCAGATGGAGAGATAGGCGGAGCAATACCAGCAGCTATAATCGCGGGAGAACGTCGTCACTGACACTGTAATGGAGAACACCACCTCCTTGCCCAAGTTGGAAGAACTTGATGCTTTGCCCACTGTAGACAAGCTCAGCAAGGCCATTGACTTTTTAGCATGTGGCAAAGCTCCAGGCAGAGACGGCATTCCCCCAGAGGTCATCAAGGCTGGCAAGAAGAGTGTCCTCCTTGACCACCTCCATGAACTCTTCCTTCAGTGTTGGGAGGAGGGAACAGTTCCTCAGGACATGCGAGATGCCAACATTAGGGCTGGGCGATATATCGCATGCAATTGTCACGCGCATTTCGTCAGTAAAGCCGGTTCCCTGATTACCGCTAAATCGCCATCACCTGCTTTCAAATGGAGCGGCATTTAATAGAGAGAGCCGTAGTTCACTGATAAGCTACGCAATATCGCGTTCATTATCGCAGATGAATCGCCTTCGATAATGAACGCGATATTGCGTAGCTTATCAGTGAACTACGGCTCTGTCTATTAAATGCCTCTCCATTTGAAAGCAGGTGATGGCGATTTAGCGGTAATCAGGGAACCGGCTTTACTGACGAAATCGCCCAGCCCTAGCCAACATCATTACGCTCTACAAGAACAAAGGAGATCGGAATGACTGTAACAACTATCAAGGCATCTCCTTGCTGAGTATTGTGGGGAAGGTCTTCGCCCGTGTGGTGCTGAACAGACTCCAAGTACTAGCTGAACATATCTATCTAGAGGCGCAGTGCGTCTTCAGATTCCAGAGATCAACAATCGACATGATCTTCTCACTGAGACAGCTACAGAAGATGTGCCGGGAGTAGAGACAGCCACTCTACATCGCCTTCGACTTGGTCAGCAGGAAAGGACTCTTCACCCTACTGCACTGGATGGGATGTCCGATGGCTCACCTGACCAAGAAAGTGTGGAACAACAGCATGCTCACCACCAACACCAAGATGAGAGTGTACCTATGTACACCTGTCAAGAATGCAGACTTAATTCTTTCCATCTGCGCTGCCTAAGGAGGATCATGGGCATCACCTGGCAGGACCGTGTCTCAAACACAGGCCCAGGCAAAAACATTTAACACGCACACACTCCTTTCACAAAGATGCCTATGCTGGTTTGTCCATCTGGTTCGTCCATGTCTGCCGAATGCAGGATGGCCGGATTCCTAAGGACATCATGTATGGTGAGTTCGCCTCCGGCACTAGACCAACAGGCAGACCAGTGCTCCGGTACAAAGACGTCTGCAAGCGTGACCTGAAAGCCGGAAGCCTGAATCCCGCAGAGTCAGTGCTAGGGCTGCACGATATATCGCATGAGATTGTCACGCACATTTCGTCAATAAAGTCGGTTCCCTGATTACCGCTAAATCGCCATCACCTGCTTTCAAATGGAGCGGCATTTAATAGACAGAGCCGTAGTTCACTGAAAAGCCACACAATATCGCGTTCATTATCGAAGGCGATTCATCTGCGATATGAACACGATATTGCGTGGCTTTTCAGTGATCTACGGCTCTGTCTATTAAATGCCACTCCATTTGAAAGCAGGTGATGGTGATTTAGCGTAATCAGGGAACCAGCTTTACTGACGAAATGTGCGTGACAATCTCATGCGATATATCGTGCAGCCCTAGTCAGTGTCCACAGAAGCAGTCACTGGCTTCACCTGTAGCTACTGCAACAGACTCTGCCGCTCTCGTATTGGACTATTCAGGCACAGCAGGCACTGCAATTCCACAACAGACTGACTCCATTCTCTCCAGAGACAGAAGGATGCCAAAGATATATATATATATATATATATATATATATATATATATATATATATACACACACACACATGGCACATTTGAACTAGGAAGGGAATAGATATAAATTTAAAACCATAGACATGACAGTCTTCAAGTAATTGTAAAACCTCTGGTTAAAGCTGTCACTTCCAGTTTTATTTGAATACAGATATACATAATTTTGAAATTACTACAGATACAGGTTCCACTGCACGCCCCTAATATAAATGCTGTTAATTCATGATACCTAAAATAATTACCAAAGGTAATTAATAAAACGTTGTTGTGAAGTGTTGTTATTATTGTTATTTTTCTGAGCTACAAAAGATTTACAGCAGACATTAAGATTATAGTACCAAATGAGGTTGATTAGGTTGAACCTGTCTTGTGATGTGATAAAATTCTGATCAGTTATCCAATGCTTATTTTTTTCTGTATTTTTTTATTTTAACAATTGTAAAGATGCAGCAGTGTTACTGAATACACAGAAAGCCAGGGTCTGAGTTCTTATGAACTTGTGGTGTGAACAAGAAAGGGTCTGAGATCACTTCAATGCTGAAGAGGACCAAAAAAAGAACTGGGTTCTCTTTTCAGTACACTAGATTGTGAACATCAAAAGGACTAAGGTTACCTTCGGCTGGTTCCCTTTCTGGTTTGGTTCTTTTAAAATGAATTATATGTGAAAACACATGGTTCTGGTCACTGGATCTCACATTTCTGGATGGAGTATATGGTTGCAACAATTCAGATAAATAGATTGGGGTGAAATTACATACAGATTTATAAACAAATAAAAGGATTTTAAAATCAATTCTGAATTTAATTGGCAGCCAATGAAGGGTCCTCAAAATTGGAGTGTTATGATTTACGCATTTACGCAGCATTTTGGACTAGCTGAAGACGAGTAATTTGAGACTGTGAAATACCGCAGGAAAGTAAATTGCAGTAGTCTAAATGTGAGGTAATAGAAGCATGAACAGCCATCTTTAAAGTTTTATGATTTAGAAAAGGTTTGATTTTAGACAACAGATGAAGTTGATAAAAACTAGAGCCTATTACAGAGGAAATGTGTTTGTTGAACTTTAAAGACTCTTCAAGCAGAACGCCCAAGTTCCGAATACATGAAGATCTAGACACAGATAGACCCAAATCTAAGCTGGTAGCCTGAGAATTATCAGTGGGCCCAAAAACGATCACCTCAGTTTTATCTTCATTTAAAAAAATGAAACTTCATTTAAATTTTGGGCTAGCCAAGATTTCACTTCATCTAGGCAATTTAGTAAGGATGTAAAGGCAGAACGATCATTTCTCTTAATTGGTAAGTACATTTGGGTATCATTAAGAAAAAACAGAAGTTGGTCAAACACAATTTTTTCCAACACCTTGGAGATAAAAGGTAATGCAGAAATTAGGGATGTGCGGTATACCGGTACTGGAAAAATACCGGTATTTATTATATTTCAAACGGTACAATATCATAATTTTGCTCATTTCGGTATTTTATGCAAAGTTGACCGCTAGGCGGCAGTGTGCTACTCAAACAGACACGAAACCAGCAAATGCGACAACAGAGCAACACACGATGGATCAAACAGATAAAGTTAATTCTACATGCCCGAAACTAATCGACAAAGACAGCAGTAGGAGTGAAATATGGCATTAGCAACATTTTAAATAGATGGTAATCAAATTACAGTTACATTCAAAAAGTATTTTAGATTACCAAAGTGATTACTTTGAAGTTTAATGTCATTTATTTAATTTAATAGGCTATTAACGTAAGCTGTTTGAGGATTTTTAACCAACGAGCCAATATTGATCGATTCTCCGACTCTGTCCGTTTAAAAAAAAACGTGCACAGCCTGTTCAGATATCAGCAACCTGCAGAGTGCAGACATGCAATCCCACACAAAAAATGGATGGGAAAACAGGGCATAATGCATTTCTCTAGTGGAAATTTAAAGACAGTTTTACTTATATAAACATGAAGAAGGACAAACAGTACATTTTAAAATTTTAAATTTTAATCTTAAGTGTGTCAAAATTCTATAAATGATGTAATTTTACTCTTATTCTTAGACTTAAGAATAAGTGTGATTCAAAAAGGTTCCTAAGTGTCAAGACTAGGTCTTAGCTCCTAAATTTTTTAAGAGAGCTGTAGAGGTGTCTTAACCTAGTTAAGAGTAACAAGATGGCAGCAGAGAAGAGGAAACACGCTTTCCAATGAAGATATGCTGTATTGGAGCTATATGATGACATTGAGTTGATAAAATGATATAAACTTGATTGTCAATTAATTACTTAATCAATAATGAATGTGAAATATTACTTTTAAAAGTGCTGTATGCGATTTCTCAAATTAGTTGTTGAACACTGTTGATATTTTAAATCAACCGAAACAAACACACCTTGCTCCTCATTGCGCCGCCTCCAAAACTCAGACTCCAATCCTAACCACCCTGCACTGAGTCGGTCTCAAACCCCGGCCCGATCACTGCTGTCATGTGAGGCGAATGTACTATCAATATTGTAAACACCATATTCTCTAGCAGGCGTCAGTGTGCAGTAGTTTAACTGAAAAACTCTCACTGTCTGGCCTCTGTTACACAGGTGGAAAATATTTTTATTTTTATGTTTATATTATTTAAATGTTTTAAAATATGACATTGACTACAACATAATCCGTTTTTTTATATTTAATTGGTTCTCTCTTGTTTTTGCATGTGTTCATAATTTCTTTGTATAACAGCCTGGCCAAAAATAATTTGAAATAATTTGAAATTTCATTTCATTATCACACATGAAACAACTGACTCCAAGCACAGCTACACGATATGCTTACATCTTTTAACACATTTTTAAAAATATTTGAATTAAGGTTGAAGATATCAGTTTTCATATGGCTGGACATCACATTTGGCCACTACTCTATGGCAGTTCATTGACTTTCCAACTGTCCATCAAACCATGCGGCAAAAGAAAGCCACTTTTATGTTGACTGTGGACTTCCCTGGAGTTGTTGGAGCCGTTGATGAACTCATGACACATCATTGCTCTAACTGTAAATGAGGAGACATATATAATTTGAAAAAGATTCCACACCATCAATACTAATTTGTGATAATTTTGCACAATGTAAAGCTATTTTTAATAATACATATAAATATTAAAACATTTCAGTGTCTTTTTAAATATTTATTTTTAATAATATTAAATTATTGGTGTTGTGCTGCTGTGACGTCACCCTTGCAGGCTCGCTATTTGCTGATTCAGAGGTTGAGGGCAGCCATTTTGAGTTGACATCATTGTAGTCCTTAGTTCACAACACTTAAGTCAGCACTTAAGAATCAGTCTTAGACTTTACTAAAAGTTGCTTTTAGCTTCTTTATAAAAGTCTCCTATTCTTAGAAAAATTCTTAGTAAAAATTTGAAGACTTTTTTGACACTTAAGTCTTCTGAGAAGTTTTATACATATGGGCCCAGATGTATGTACTGCAATTTTTTATATATATATATATATATGGGACCGTATGTTTTACTATCTATGTGTGCCTTGGCTACTTTGCCAACCGGCCTAGCACTAGTGATGTTATGTGCGCCTTGGTTACCTTGCCGACTGGCCTAGCACTAGAAATGCATTCTGTGTTCTCATGAGCAATAGATATAACGTTGCAAACTGATAAAGATGGCAACCTAGCAACCACCTGAGTCATTGGATAAAGATATAACCCTTATGTTTTTATTGATAATTAACCATTAGAGCAATAATGAATGACCAAGCTGCATCAACATGTTAGCATAGCTAATACAACATGACCCTTGAATAAACAATGTCATTTATGCAGATAATGTAAACATGTATGTTAATACTTATTAGTTATACAATTACTCTACTGGGTGGTTGTTCCTCCCACTTGATAAATAAACTACAGCTCGTACAAAATGCAGCAGTTAGAGTTCTTACTAGAACTAGGAAGTATGACCATATTAGCCCAGTTCTGTCATCACTGCATTGGCTTCCTGTTAAACATCATAAAGATTTTAAAATCTTGCTAATTACTTACAAAGCACTAAATGGTTTAGCTCCCCAGTACCTAAGTGAGCTCTTAATACATTATAATCCTTCACGTTTATTGCGATCTCAGAATTCAGGCCAGCTGCTAATACCTAGAATATCAAAATCATCCGCAGGTGGTAGATCCTTCTCCTATTTGGCACCTATACTCTGGAACAATCTTCCTAGCATTGTTCGGGATGCAGACACACTCTGTCAGTTTAAATCTAGACTAAAAACGCATCTCTTTAACCTGGCATACACATAACACATTATCAATTTATATTTTCAAATCCGTTAAAGGATTATTAGGCTGCATAAATTAGGTCAGCCGGAACCGGGAACACTTCCTATAACATGAGATGTACTCGTTACATCAGAAAAAGAATGGCATCTACGCTAATATTAGTCTTTCTGTTTATCCCGAGGTTTACCGTAGTCAACCGGATCCGGGCTGTATCCAGCTGAGACCAAGGACCGGCGCCATGACACGACCACAACGCAGCAGCCCTGAAGTATCAGCAGAGATCGAGTTGACTAGATCATCCATTGTGAAGACATCATCAACACGACAGCCAGTGCCACAGTTCCTCAACAAACCGACCATACCGGCGTGATGAATACGATCCTCAACTGGTCACAACCACAACGCAGCCCTGAAGTATCAGCAGAGATTGAGTCAACTAGATCATCCACTGTGAAGACATCATCAACACGACAGCCAGTAGCACAGTTCCTCAACAGACCGTCCATACCGGCATGATGAATACGATCCTCAACTGGATGGAACTGAAATAAATACTTTGATTGTTGCGATCCTATCAGATTTATGATATCAACCTGATTCGTAACAAAGCACTGTTCGCCAGAGGAGAACTGGCCCCCCGACTACGCCTGGTTTCTCCCAAGGTTTTTTTCTCCATTTTAACACCTATTTGCCACTTGTTTGCCACCTGATGTCACCTGTTGGAGTTTGGGTTCCTTGCCGCTGTCGCCTTTGGCTTGCTTAGTTGGGGACACTTGACATTTGACTTGACATTTGATATTCAACAGTATTCTTGACATTTATTCAACAGTCCTTTGATCTGCCTGCATTGACACTATTCTTTAAGAACTGCTGTGCAGCCAAAATTATGTACCAGTTATCAATGTAAAGTTGCTTTGACACAATCTGTATTGTAAAAAGCGCTATATAAAAAAAGGTGACTTGACTTGATTTTACTTCCTTCTCATCCGTGCTTAGATGCACACTCACAGAAATACTACAATAGACCATTTGCCGCTGCATAGATAAAGCTGCATAATGATCCAGCTTATGCTTGGAAGCCACCAGAATACAAACAAACATGACGCTTAGTATTAACTGCATTTATAGTTCTTTAAAGTGACTCTGCGAAAACTAATCACATGGTGAAATTTTACCTATCACAGTCATTCAATGCCATATGAAAGCTGGATTCGAGCCCTTTCCAAATCTGTTTTTACTTCTTTCATAGTTTGTCTGTAACAAAAGTTATGGTTATCTGAAGTCGGCTGATCGCACTGATTTTCAGGAATGGAATTTTGAGAAAAACAGCTTTAAATAACTGTCACCCCCTTTTTTCGCAAAGACATAAAAATGCACTGTCCAAATATAAATGGTTGTAATTCAAGAATGCTTCAGAATATAGACCTAAAGTTGGTCTTGTTTTAAAGAAGACACTTGTCAGATTATTGTAGAATTAAAAATAAATTATGAAAGTGAAATACAAAAAAAGTTATAGAAGCTTAAGTTTCTGAAAATGTAAAAATATAATTGTTTATATTTTATAATAATATATTACAATCAGGGCTTGACATTAACACCCGCCAACCCGCCAAATGCGGGTAGATTTCAGCTGTGGCGGGTATGACAGCCACTCCCACTAGCCACTTTGGCGGGTTGAATATAATTTCAGATTACAGCCAAATGATCGTCGAAGATCGTCGTAGCACAAAATTACAATCCAATCACACAATTCGTTATTTATGTGCAGTTAGTGAAGGAGGGATAGGCGGAATTGCGCTGAATGACACACAACAGAAGCACTCTCTCTCTGTCGCGCGCGCGATCAGTTCTCCTCGTGCCTGAATAGTCAAATACAAGTGCACACACAGATGTCTAAATATCCATCGTGTGGAGTATCTCTCGCGTGAATACAGTCGGTTATGGCTTAAGTGGACGTAAACAGGTGGGTAATAACTGAATATGCGTCAGTTACGTCCATGCATTCAGCAATTAAATAGGCCTACCTACTTGTCTGTCATTAATGTTAATCAAACAACAAAAGATGTTAAATAAATGTAGGCTATATGTTGAATAAACCTACTGTATCTGAAAAAAGATTATTTTTTAATTTACCATTGTTTTTGTAATTTGCTTCTTTGTTCTTTTATATAGCCTAATAAAATTTCTCATATTAGCCCATGCTCATATTGTCCACCTCTTGTCCACCTGTACTTAACAGCTGATATACAATGTAGTCTTGATTTGGGTGGTCAATCTGCATTTAAAAGTTTGAAAGGGTTTTAAATCTTCTAAATCAAGTAAAATGACTTAATATAAATAAAGTAATTTAAGCATAAAGTCAACTTTAATCATATAAAATGTAATTTACCAACATCAAAATTGTGGCCAGTGAAAATGCTGAGTGGCTAGTAACTTTGGAAAACCACTACCCAGAGTGGCTGGTAAGCAAAAAAGTTAATGTCAAGCCCTGATTACAATGCATGTTTTACTCTTAAACTGCAAGAAAATAAAATCCAAAAATGTCAACATTCCAAATTTTAGGTTGAAATATATATATATATAAAATAGCTTTCATTTTGTTTGGGTGCAGTACCAAACTTTTTCACTAGATGACATCCAAGCTCCATATCTGACCAATTTAAGCACACCACCATTTATTTGAGTAATCTGAACCACATATTTCCATATTTTCATACATTTTATAAAGCAGACATCTATTCAGAAGTAGTATGGGCAGTATTTGGCAGTATTTAATTTGAATTCAACCTCTAATAAACACATAATTAGAACATGTGTGTTCATTATAGCTCCGTTGTTCTCTTGTGCTCCGCCTTCTCATGATAAAGTTGTATTCGGGTTTATACAGGACTGGTGGGAAATTTTGCATTTATACACCTTAATTCTCCAAGTTATGTGGTTTATTTTGATAGGTGAACTGTCTTTGTAGTGTTAAGAGAGGCAAAGCCATGGCCGTTTTTTTTTTTTTTTTTTTTTTTTTTTTTTTTTTTTACCTCCGCTGGGTGTGTTCTTAAACAGTAACGTTAGAAAAAGACAGCTTTGCCACTATAAATCACTATTTGTCTGCACTTAACAGGCAAATTTTGCCAAGATATTTTTAGAGATGATAGACAAGATGTTATAGAATGATAATTTAATTTTAATTTAATTTAATGAAAACCCAATTTTGACAAAAAAATGACATTCGACTTATTTTTTTACTTTACTGAAAACGTTCCATCGCGACATCTGACGGGTTTTTCCAGATCGCATCGCATATTAGCATTGCTAATAAACATTGCTCTTGAACATGAATGCGTCATTGAGTAATGCAACTAAATATGGTGGACGCCGATAAAGCACAGTGCTTATATCACTTTAACTGTTTTCATAGACTTGCTAAACTGCGTATAAAATAGCGCTAACAACAAAAGACCGCTGCTGTATACCATGCAGTAAAACTGCTGCTTATATGCTTCAGTGATACACTCATGCATCTGTTGACATGACACTAGTTTAAAACTTGTAAGAAAGCTAATTTAGGAATTGAAAACCAGACCACACACAAGCACATATGTGGAATAAAAGATAATTTTTACTTATCTTAGATGTTGATTCAGATGCCTTCTGAAAGACACTGCAGACTACTAACAGCAATCAATGCCAAATATTTGAATGTTTGAGCAGCAGGCTCATTGGCTGCTGATGCAATAGCAACCAATCAGCTGTGCTGTGTAGATAATGATGTGATCGCTACAAATTAGCTAAAGACCCACCAGCCTGCATACGTCAGAGTTTCTCGCTAGAACTATGTAATTAGAAAGTGACAGTGACAGTGATTCATTTTAGAGTCACGTATGATCTTACCACAGTGTGTCCAGTTTACAGTCAGGACTCTCCAGTCCAGCAGAGAGCAGCTTCACTCCAGAGTTTCCAAGATTATTCACAGACAGATTCAGTTTTCTCAGGTGTGAGGGGTTTGATCTCAGAGCTGAAGCCAGAGCAGCACAACCTTCATCTGTGACACCACAATCCAACAACCTGTAGAGAACAATGACACACTTTTCACTCCCTCAGATCAGACACACAGATTAGTTCAACAGATTTCATTATTTAAAAAAAAAGCACAGATCACAATGTTTGATGTAAGTGAAATTTACCATATTATTTGTTTGTGTGAGAGGGAAAGCTTATTTAAAACTTATATGTGACTTTGGACCACAAAACCAGTCGTAAGTCGCACGGGTATGTCTGTAGCAATAGCCAACAATACACTGTATGGGTCAAAATTATAAATTTTTCTTTTATGCCAAAAATCATTAGGATATTAAGTAAAGATGATGTTCCAGGAAGATATTTTGTAAATTTTCTACTGTAAATATATCAAAAATGTATTTTTGTAAGTAATATGTGTTGCTAAGGACTCCCGTTTGCATGTCTCACTTTAAGAGCCAATAGTAACTGACACCAAGTAGGTAGCACAATAATTCTTTTTGCAAACAAAATCAGATACTTTACACATTCAGATCATGCCTCCAACAAGCTCCTGTTGCATTATTTTCACCATCTAATGAGTCTGCACAAATTGAGTTTACAACAAAAACAGCGCACAGGCACTAACTGTAAACAAATGTCGATTTCACGTGGCAATTTGCTCATAACTTCATGAAAATTGCACAGATCATAGATCATGGCACAGATCATAGATCATGGCACATCATCATTTACAGATTAAAATGAGCCCAACATAAAACAACATAATCCATTGTGTTGATCACAAGATATTACTCACGGAATGATGTTACATATTTGGCTAAAAATATGTCTCTCGTCTTTCCGGGATGCAATGTGTTATGCAATGTTCCCCGAACCGTCCATTCTTATTTTCCAACGTGGAATAACACAAGATTTTATCATCAGTTTCTCAGCATGAAATGTCCAATTGTAATGTAATTTATATTTTCTAAAAATTTAAAAAGGGTTCTATGAAACGATACAAACCTTTTGACTCTCCTTGCTACAGTTCTGGAGTTATGAGTCTTTCAATTTGTGTTTGTCACTCAGAAAAGAACAACTCTAAAAATCCTTTCAGGTCTTTAAAGATGATTTTCTCAATATTTTGCCACCTTTCCAAATAAACTGCAAATTGATCTGTACAATTCTGACTCTTTACAGATTCACACCTGAGAAGACAAAGACCCGCATAATGACCTGCATAATGACCCCCATAATGAGCTCTTTCAGTCAGGTAGGCTATGTGAAAAAACCTTCTGTGATCATGCTGATAACAGTATTATTGTCCACTCTTGACAAAAAAACATGATTTTTGTGATCTCATGGATGCATATATATTTTTGCACGTAAAAATGTTTTTGTATACGCCTATTATAGTTTAAATTACAGTACCTGTCAAAAGATTGGACGCATTACTATTATAATGTTTTTAAAAGAAGTCTCAAGTCTCAAACTAAAATTGGTTTCTATTTTAATATACTTTGTTAATGTGCAGTTGACAAGCTATACATCATTAAAAAGACCCAACCTTCACATTTTGACCTCTGTTTTACTCTTATAGTGACCATAATTTGTTATATTCCTGTGAGTCAGGAGTTATGAATATGAAAAACAGAGTCGTTACCTTTGACAAAACAACATCCATCAGGGCTTTTAGCTTAAAATCATGGCACATTTGGATAATTATTGATGGATTCTTATATGTTTATTTCAATTTTCTATAGGAGTAATATTTATTCAGTATCTATTGTCATCACTATGAGCGCATATTGCAGCCAGGGGGTGCTCTATGCACCTTTAGTCCACACATGTCTCAGTGAAGAATAGACATACCATGTGACATTCCAGGAACTAACAACAGAGGCTTCCAGAGATCGCTAACCACGGCTATAACATGCAGATAAACACTTTTGAAGATAATAATACACGATTGCAACAATGTATACATGTATTGCCCCAGAAATTGCGTCTGAATAGCGCTCGCTCTGTGGGCATGAAGATTATTTATTGAAATGTCAGACCCACATAGAGTGGCAACTGGGGTGCTTGACAAGCTTGCATATGGAGCCAATGTCCTAAATTTCTGAAAGGCAGAATTTGAGCCATTGGTTTTTAAATTTTGCTATATGTTATGCTTTATTTATAAACCAATTGCAAGTGGAAGACCAGATTAGCCATATGAGGAATGGCATTAGTTTAGGGGAATTTGACCTGTTGATGCAATAGACTGCATTGGAGTTGTTGCAAATAGAAGAGAATGCTTTGGAGGCCCAAATTCAACTTAAAATACTATTTTATCATTTTTTGTCATACAGACAAAAGTAATATATCAATTGAAATTACAGAATGTCTTTTATTTGTGTACACTCACAGTAAAAGCAAAATGCTGTGCTTTTTGCAAATTAAAGAAACCTAACATGATGCGCGAGCTGCAGTCTCTCTCTGAATGAAGTCCATTCTGATAGTCCTCAGAAAATGAACTGTCAGAAATGTCAGGTTTTAAATCTTGTAAGTCAAATCAAAAACAAATATCCTCTGTTCATGTAATCTGTTTGAAAAGAGAGAGATGTCAGTCTTTCACGAGTCATCTCATTATCCACTAATGCGGCCACGCCTACGGAACGCGCACGCTATTCAGACGCAAATTTTTTATTCTAATCGTGATGTAGTGTCTATGAATATTAAACCACAAAAAGACTTTAAATATGAATCCTGCAAGTTTTGTGTGTCTGTGTGAATTAATGGGGCAGATCGACGTGCGGTTTCATTAAGCTACTACACATAACTTACATTAGTAAATTACCATATTGGCTATTCCCAAACTATATTGCTATACTGAGATGAGTGAAATTGACTCAAATACGTAATACTGAATTAAAATGTGTTAGCAATTTATTAAAGGTGCCCTAGAATCTCCATTTCACAAGATGTAATATAAAGGGAGAAAACATGACAGAATAACACAATGGATATCGCATTTTGTACAAAATTAATGAATGGCTTTTCAATACCGACCAGGTAACAATACTGATTGTGGCGGAAACTCAATTTTTTTAAAAAACGTTTTGGAACCAAACTCTTCATATATATATATATATATATATATATATATATATATATATATATATATATATATATATATATATATATATATATATCATACAGTGCATCCAGAAAGTATTCACAGCGATTCACTTTTTCCACATTTTCTTATGTTACAGCCTTATTCCAAAAGGGATTTTCTACAGACATTACCCCATAATGACAATGTGAAAGAAATTTGAAATATTTGCAAATTTATTAAAAATAAAAAATTCATATGTACGTACGTATTCACAGCCTTTGCCATGACACTCAAAATTGAGCTCAGGTGCATCCTGTTTGCACTGATCATCCTTGAGATGTTTCTACAACTTGGAGTCCACCTGTGGTAAATTCAATTGATTGTACATGATTTGGAAAGGCACACACCTGTCTATATAAGGTCCCACGGTTAACAGTGCATGTCAGAGCACAAACCAAGCCATGAAGTCGAAGGAATTGTCTGGAGACCTCCGATACAGGATTGTATCGAGGCACAGATCTGGGGAAGGGTACAGAAATTTTTTTGCAGCATTGAAGGTCCCAATGAGCTCAGTGGTCTCCATCATCCATTAATGGAATAAGTTTAGAACCAAAAGGACTCCTAGAGCGGGCTGTCCGGCCAAACTGAGTGATCAGGGGAGAAGGGCCTTAGTCAGGGAGGTGACCAAGAACCCGATGGTCGCTGACATTTCTCCTGCATTTCTCTGTAGAGAGAGGAGAACCTTCCAGAAGAACATCTCTGCAGCAGTCCACCAATCAGGCCTGTATGGTAGAGTGGCCAGATGGAAGCCAAAAGGCACCTGAAGGACTCTCAGACCATGAGAAACAAAATTCTCTGGTCTGATGAAACAAAGACTGAACTCTTTGGCCTGAATAGCAAGCGTCATGTCTGAAGGGGACCAGGCACCGCTCATCACCTGGCCAATACCATCACTACAGTGAAACATGGTGGTGGCAGCATCATGCTGTGGGGATGTGTTTCAGCAGCAGGAACTCAGAGACTAGTCAGGATCGAGGGAAAGATGAATGCAGCAATGTACAGAGATATCCTTGATGAAAACCTGCTCCAGAGCGCTCTGGACCTCAGACTGGGGTAAAGGTTCATCTTCCAAAAGGACAACGAGCCCTAAGCACACAGCCAAGATAACAAAGAAGTGGCTAAAGGACAACTCTGTGAATGTCCTTGAGTGGCCCAGCCAGAGCCCAGACTTGAACACGATTGAACATCTCTGGAGAGATCTAAAAAAAAAAAAAAAAAAAAAAAAAAAAAAAAAAAAATGCAGTGCACCGACACTCCTCATCTAACCTGATGGAGCTAGAGAGGTCCTGCAAAGGAGAATGGGAGAAAATGCCCAAAAATAGGTGTGCCAAGCTTGTAGCATCATATGCAGGGACTTGAGGCTGTAATTGGTGCCAAAGATGCTTCAACAAAGTATTGAGTAAAGGTTGTGAATACTTATGTACATGTGATTTTTTTTGTTTTGTTTTTTATTTTTAATAAATTTGCAAAGATTTCATACACATACACATATTTCATATCATATGCTTTTATATTATATTATAGAGCATGAAAAACATCCCTGTGTCATATTACATTTACATGCATTGATATATTACCTATCTATACATTTCATATTTCAACAACGTTTTACTCGATATCACACATTTCAGTTTGGAAAAAGCCCAACTAGTAAAATCTGTGCATATTAAAGTAAAAAAGAAAAAAAAAGGCCCACTGCTGAATCAAGCCTTGCATCATGTTCTTCTGATGGAAATTCGAGGCTTATTCCACATTGTGTGTTTGTCTTCCAAACTCGAAGTGACTGATGAAGTTACTTTGTTTACATTGAGAATAGGGGCATTTACAGGATCGCGTGGATGATTAAGGTATGAATAGCGGTGGGAGTGGCACATTAAAAATAATTAGTTAAGACAAGAAAGAATGTACCTCTCGCTCGTTTCATATGGATTACATAAAGAGAGAAAGTTTCAACGTAACTTATATCATATAAAAGTAGACATTCTAAGCTTTCTAGAGACATGTTTCTCATGTATGTGTGACAACTATTTCCTGAGTTTCAGATCGTTTTTGAAACACATTTCAGAAAGAAATCCACAGAGATTTATACAGCCGACAGCGCACCCTGTTTATTTTCTTTATTTTACAAAAGCACGTCGTTTTGATGTTATTAAAGAAGACATTCTGTAGTTTAAAATGATGTATTACTTTTATGTGTATGACAAAAAAAAATTATGGAGTATTTCAAATCGATTTTGCTGCTATGTGAAGAAAATCCACCAAAACACCCCAACGCATTTGCCGACCCCAGACAGTTAAGAGAAATGTCTTCTCATAGGATAACACGCAGTCTTGTGAATAATTATGGCATAGACTTGTCATTGATGTACTATAAAATTATTGATGTACTGTAAAAAAAAATCTCTACATTATCCAGTTTTATACACTTAAAATTAATGGACTGTGTTAAACTGAATGTGCTGAGATTGAGTGTGTTTAACCCTCTGGAGTCTGAGGCTGATTTGGGGCCTGGAGAAGTTTTGACATGCCCTGACATTTGTGCTTTTTTCAGTTTTTCATAAACATATTAATGACAAAGGTGTCATTACACTGTATTCAGCACAAACTAGGCTACAATAATATGTGAAGAACATGTATGTACATGTTTGTGTTTTTGAAGGAATAACGTTTATGCCTGGTTATTGAAAAAACAAAAAAATTAAGTCACTGAAAAAAGGCCAAAAAAATATATTAAATCCGTGTTTACAAGACTTCTGGGTATTGGAGGTTGTAGACTAGAGTTTTTGCTTCAAAATTATGTAAAAAATATAATTCCTACTAAGACACTTTTTGTCAAGAAACACAGTATGCATGGAGGCGTGAATTGTCATGAATAATGGGTCATTTACACCTGAGAAGACAAAAGAATCGCATAAAGAACCTCTAATGGTGCTGCATATTAATGAGGCCTTTCAGTCAGGTAGGCTGTGAAAAAACCTTCTGTGATGTCTCAAGCTCATCATGGTGTATATGAACAGCCGGAGGGCGCTCTGAACCTTTAGTCCACAAATTATTCTAAAGAAGAAGAGGGCATTTCAGGAATGGTGTTTTCATACTTGCAGCCGGAGGGCGCTCTGTGCACATTTAGTCCACAAATGTGCACAGAGAGAAGAGAACATTTCAGGAAGTGACGGCATGTCTTCTAGAGGTTGCTAACCAAGGCTTTTACATACAGATAAACACTTTTCAAGACAATAAATACATGATTGAGACGATGTATGCCTGTATTGACTTGAGAATTTGCGTCTGAATAGTGCTCGCTCCGTGGGCGTGGCCGCATTAGCGGATAATGAGCTAAATCACGGACTTCTGACATGTGTCTCTTTTCATACAGATTACATAAACACAGCATTTTTGTTTTCGATATGACTTACATGATGTAAAACCTTACATTTCAACGTTCCTTAAAACATGATTAGTATTCACTAAGTTATAGTTCATTTTCTGAGAACTATCACATTAAACTTTGTTCAGAGGGAGAGGACAGATCATGCATCATTTTAGTTTTCTTTATTTTGCAAAAAGCACATTTTGTTTTTACTCTGAGTGTATACAAATAAAAGAAGATATTCTATAGTTTCAATTGATATATTATGTCTCTATGACAAAAAATGACGGAGTATTTTAAGCCTGTTTTGCTGCAATGTGAAAAAAAAACTGCAAAACGCGCCGGCGCGTTATCAGACCTCAGGGAGTTAAAGAGAGTTAAATGTTGATGTCAGTGTGTTTTTCAGTGTGACTATCAGTACTGCAGTATCACCTTAATGAGGAGCAGGAGCATGTGTTCAGTCATTTACAGATCAATCACATGAACACAGCAGCAGGAGAAAAAGAGAAAACATTAAACAGATGAATTATATTACATTATATAAACAGACATGATAATAATTTGAATGGTAATTTGATCATGTTGTTTCGCTTGTAGTTTTGCTTGTAATTAATGTAATAATAGTTGGTTTTTCCTGCATTTTATTCCTTTATTATTTTGATGTTACTTTATGGATTATTGAAATTGCAAAATTCACAGTGACTCAGATTCATGTGAGAGTCACGTATGATCTTACCTCAGTTTCTCTAGTTTACAGTGATGATTCTCCAGTACAGCAGAGAGCAGCTTCACTCCTGAGCCTAGTTCATTATTAGACAGATCCAGTTCTCTCAGGTGTGAGGGGTTCGATCTCAGAGCTGAAGCCAGAGCAGCACAACCTTCATTTTTGACAGCACACTTCATCAACCTGTAGAGAACAATGACACACTCTTCACTCTCTCAGATCAACAGAGACTTCATTATCAAAGAGAAACCAATAACGTGAGCTCAAATCACCATGTTAGATGATCTTGGTCTGCATCACAAAGCACAAAACATTATCATAACACACCTGCAGTCAAACTCAAGCAGGACAAATATTTTATTTAATTGCATGTTTGTAATTTGTAATTGCAATATCTCTTTTTTAAACAATTAATTAGATATGTCAGTGAGTTTTACTGTTATTCTAAGAGATTGTCTATGTGAGAAAGATTATATGCAATCTGACATAAATTAAAACTGTATATCACACAAAAATCTAGAAAAAATTGTAACAGGAGAGGTTAATGTAATAAACATTAAAGAGTCATTAAACCCCCGTCTTTCAGATCAAGTCTACCTCACAATCATCTTAAATGTGTGTGGAGAGCTGTGAGAAGAAAGGAAAGAGCGAGTGGGGCAGGGCAAGACAGGAGAGAAAGAGGGATGAGCAACTGTCATTTGTCAGTGGCCCATGCCGGCTCTCACTATATATAAGGGGGAAACTAGAAATTTTATGGCTGACAAAGTTAATTTCATGTGAAATACATTGAATACCATCTGGTTTTCCCTTTAAAAGTATAAACATAAATGTTAACATACATTATAAATGCATATATTTGATAATAAATTTCTGAAACACGTAATAAAAACCAATTGCACAAATCTACACACCTTCAGGGCACTGACAATAAAGATGAATAGTGAAACAGAAGATTCTCCTAGCTCTCAGAAAAATGCTTGCATCAAACAATTTGATTATGTCAGTAGTTGATGGCAAACCAACCGCCTGCAGCCAGTGTCTCACCCTGACAGCATCGCAGGGAAAGCCATGCAACACCCTCGAACTCTTACACCATGGACACAAACAATTGTGACCCACGAATGCCTCTCTTATCTACTACGTGATCTTACAGTTTGAAGCGTCTGGCATAGGAAAGCACCATGTTGTCATGAATAATAAAGAGAAATGTCTTCTCATAGGATAAGAACACACAATCTCATGAATAATTATGACAGACATGTCATCTATGTAATTTAGTGTTTCGCCATGTCATAATCTGTGATATTGATACAATGAAGATTTTAAAACTAAAAATAAATCTCTACATTATCTAGTTTTCTACAATTAAAATTAATGGACTCTTAATCCTGACTGTGCTGAGATTTAGTGTGTTTAAAGAGTGTTAAATGTTGGTTATAGTGAGGGCTGATCCTTTTGGGTAACCAACCCCCTAGACCCCCTCTCTCCTCTGCTCCACAGCCAGTAGAGCTGCCTGAGGAACGGCTTGGGCCACCTTTGAGGTCTGCACCCACTCTTTCTGGAGATGATGATTTGACTGTGCTACCCAACTTTGGGTGTGGTAGCATAGACCAAGTCAGACCCAGAGATGATGGCTCTGCTTTTCCGGGCTACTGAGAGCGTCGGGCATGAGTGGAACCCTCCACTGCATCCCGAACCCTCTTGGTTGGACAATTGGTTTCTCCTCCCGAAGGAGGACCAGGTGGAGAATCCACAGTTTGCTTTTCTTTTTGTTCTGACGCTGACCCCAGAGCCAGCAGTACCCACATTGTCAAAAAAAGAGCAGTTTCCTTCTTCTCTGGGTCCCAACAGGGCACAGAAAACAGTGGACATTGCAGAACCGGACCACTCTAATCCTCCTCTGTCGCTAACAGGCAGCAGTTGGCGGCTTGAGGATGCAACCAAGCCTTCTCATGCACCCACATTGACCTGAAGGACATTTACTTTTATGTCTCGATTCTCCCTCGACACAGGTCATTCATGCGCTTTGCATTCGAGGGTTGGGCATATCAGTACAAAGTCCTGCCCTTCGGGCTGGCCCCATCTCCCCGTGTCTTAATGAAAGTCACGGAGGCGGCCCTTCTTCCCCTGAGAGAAAGTGACTGGCTCATACTAGCACAGTCTCAAGATCAGTTATGCGAACACAGAGACTTGGTGCTCAGTCACCTCAGCCAGTTGGCAGCCACAGTGGCAGTAACACCGCTCGGTTTACTTCATATGAGACCAATTCAGCACTGGCTTCACGGCTGAATCCCGAAATGGGCATGGCAAACGCAGCAGTAAAAATCACACCGACTTGTCACCATAACCTTCAGCCAGTAGTCAAACCCTTCATTTCTATGGGGAGGAGTACCCCTGGAACAAATGTCCAGGCACATAGTGGTATTCACAGATGCCTCTGCCACCAGCTGGGGTGCCACTTACAACAGGCATGCAGTCACAGGGGTTTGGACGGGACCCCATCTGCATTGGCATATCAATTGCCTAGAGTTGCTAACAGTACATCTTGCACTGAGCCATCTAAAAATGCGCCTACAGAGCAAAGATGTACTGGTCCAGATGGACAACACTGTGGCCGTTGCGTACATCAACCATCAATGTTGCAACTTGCCGACCATCTCCTCCTCTGGAGTCAGAAGCATCTGAGGTCGCTTTGTTCCATTCACATTCCTGGCACGCTCAACCATGTGGCCGACGAGCTATCATTAGCTGCACTCCCAGGAGAATGGAGACGGTCCAGACCTGTATGCCTCTCAAGAAATCACTCACTGCCTGTTGTTTTATTCTCTGACCGGGGGACACTCGGCACGGATGTACTGGCACACAGCTGGCCCCAGGGCATATGCAAATATGCGTTTCCCCCAGTGAGACACTGTGTAAGGTCAGGGAGGATGAGGAGTAGGTCCTGCTAGTTGCGCCCCATTGGCCCAACTGGACCTGGTTCCCAGAACTGATGCTCCTTGCAACAGCCCCTACTTGGCCGATTTCTCTGAAGAAGGATCTGCTTTCTCAAAGATTGTCCCCTTTGAGCCTTTGCAATCAGTTGATCTGGAGATTTTAACCATGAAGACTTTGTTTCTAGTTGCATTGGCCTCAATTAAGAGGGTAGGGGACCTGCAGGCATTTTCGGTCAACGAAATCACGCCTAGAGTTCGGGCAGGGCGATGCCCATGTGGTACTGAGACCCCAGCCTGGCTTTGTGCCCAAGGTTCCTACCACTCCTTTTAAAGACCAGGTAGTGAACCTGCAAGCACTGCCCGCAGAGGAGGCAGACCCAGCCGTAGCTTTGCTCTGTCCTGTCCGAGCATTACGAATGTATGTGGACCGAATGCAAAGCTTTAGAACCTCAGACCAGCTCTTTGTTATGGAGGTCAGCAGAAGGGGTCTTCGCCTTGGCTTACCAAGCACAAGGCATGCCCTGCCCGCTCAGGCTGCGAGCTCACTCTACTAGAAGTGTTGAGTCCTCCTGGGTGCCGGCACATGGCGCCTCGCTGACAGATATTTGTAGAGCTGCGAGCTGGGCAACACCTAACATGTTCGCTAGATTCTATAGCCTTTGTGTCAAGCCGGTCTCCTCCCGTGTTCTCACCTCAACCAATCAGAGACACCGAGAGGCCCCAGCTTAGTGTCAGCTTGCTGTGCTAATACATGCACTCAATTCTCCAGAGAGTCCCTACGAGGCAGACCCTGTTGAGTCCTGTGAGCACCCTTCGGCAGCTGGACGTGGCGGAGCGTCTGGCACCAGGCCTACATCTGATGTATCCACAAGTACCAGTTCTAGGCTGGGTGTCCATTTGTGCGACCCTAAGGGGGATCCCATATGTGTAATTTCCATGGTAAAGCTCCTAAGCAGAAGCCCGTGTTTTTTACCTTGGCAGAGTACGCTCTGCCATCTCTCCCATGTGTTGCATCCTCCCAAACCAGGTAAGAGCCACTCAGAGACTTCGATATGAAGTACAGCACTACTGGGTTAGTCCGTATATGCATACTCCACTAAACCTTCTGCAGGATGTGGGTTCCACAGCGTTCCTTTTTCTATGGAAAGATTACGCTTTCCCAGTGTTATCAAAGTTCAGTGAGTGGGCAGTGTTCATTTCTCTGCATAAGCTCTGTCTGACCAAAAGGGAACGTCTTTGTTACATATGTAACAGCTGCTGTACCTCTGCTGGGGTGCCGGGTCGCCACCTTGGCTCAGCTCCTCAGCTAAAAGCTGATATGCGCTTGAACTTGCTGCTCATTTATACCCACGCTGCGAGGCAAAGCAGCTGAATGCAATAATCACATACCAATGTGCATGAGCTCGTTTTAGTTACACTCGAAACAGATCGGCCTCTAGATATCCCAATTCGTTGGTCAGTTCCGATGTACGTTTCCATTCCCTCCTTCAGGGAATGAGGGTTACATATGTAATAGATGTTTTTCAGTGTGTGTCAAGCTTATTTGTTTATGTGCACAATATCCCCGCTTGAAAGGGAGGGAAACATCATCGATGGAGCCTTGACTGGATTTCACTCTTCTTTTTTATTGAAAGTATCAAATATGCCAGCAAGAAAGGTGAAAAACCTTTAACAGAAACAAAGATACAGAAAATATAAATGAATTGTATGTAAAACTTATTAAACATCCGTTTTATCATTGAGGCTTTTTTTTTTATTTTTTTTTTTTTATACATGAAGCATTCTCATATGAAGTTATTAACAAGGTTAATATCTGTATCTGCCACATCTACATTCCAGAAAATGAACCTAAACACATACAATTGCAAAATGCACACGTAAAATTAGAATTATCATACTATCTTAACGATCTATTTTAATCACGTGGACTGAAGAAATAATCGTTAATTTCTCCCGTGATCAAAGTGAAAGGCAAACGCAGATAAACAAATCAATGCACTAGTACCTCAAAACCCTTAAAATCCACAACAAAGAACTAAAATTAACTTGAAACAAAAATTAGTCATAAACCCTCCAGCGCCGAGCACAGACATAGTTGCTGTGTCATGAACCGGGACGGCATCTGTCGCCACACCAACATCATCCCGCTTCACCCACAGACGCAAAAAGTGAATTATTAAGGGTGCTCACCGGCTTCCACTCCGGGATTCGATGATGTTGGACATCTGTGCACTTTTCTTTATTGCGTTCAGCCAGGAATTTCCGCAGAGCTCGCCAGCCGCGCTCCTCACAGCACTGGATTTTTTTTTTCAGTTCCTCTTTTCTGCCCCTTGCTCCGATTGGCTGAGACTACTATAGTTCTTTATTTATTATTTATATTTTTCCATGTTATTTATTTATTTGTTTATATTAAATTTGTAATTAATTTATATCTTTCTCAGTTTGACTTGACACCTCCCACTCGATTTTCCTTGGATACAAGTGGAAATCGCAATGCTTAGAAGGCAAACTGTTTGGCACTACTAATTGTAGACAAGTTAGATTGTTTTACTAAATTACTTGTTCATTTGCTCTTCAATTGGAAGAAGGACCACCAGTCTTCTGATGTCTCTGTGAAGAACGGTACTTGGGATCTTCTCTTTGCATCTTTTTGACACTGGATGGTTCTTAGTTGTTGCTTTTGAGGGCTTTGTGATAGGAACAGGGTAACTTGGGAAGGTTCGGACATTGACGTCTCTTACGGCACCCTTGCTGTCTTGATTGACACTGATTACTCTGCCAAGTTTGAACTGGCCTCTGAGTGCATTTTGATCCGCTATCCAGACAATGTCTCCAATTGCAACGTTCCTATGCATGGTATGCCACTTTGTCCTTAAGAATAAATTAGGACCTGCAAGCTGGCTCCAGTGTCTCCAGAATTTATCCACCATCGACTGCATTGTTTGGAGGCGTTTGAATGGGTAACTGGAAAAGTCAAATGTTTTGACATCACCGCTTTGAGATGCTCGCCCCAGCAGTAGTGCATTTGGAGTTACATACTGGATGCAGTCTTCCTGGGCTTGTGCTCTGGCATCGATGGGCCGTTCGTTTGCGAGATTGGCTGCCATTTGAAGGACTGTTTGGAATTCACTGTAAGTGAGAGTAGACTCGACTCCACAGTTTTGGAGTGCCCTTTTTAGAATGCGTACTGCAGCTTCTCCAGCTCCATTTCTGTGTGGAGAATTGGCTGGATGGATCTTCCACATCCACTCTGTTCCATTTTGTGCGGCCATTTCTCCTAGAGCGGACTTGTCGATGCCCTCCAAGAATTTGTAAAGCTCCTGTAGAACTGGTCTTGCCCCAATGAAATTGGTTCCTGGATCTGAATAGATCTTCTTAGGATAGCCCCTAACTGCAGCAAATCTTTGGAAGGCCATTAAGAAACTTTCAGTTGATTGGGTGTTTACCAGCTCTGCATGGATTGCTCTGCTTGACATACAGCAAAAGACAACTCCCCAGACCTTCATAGAAGCTCTTTTCTTAACATCATCTCTCACCAGGTAGGGTCCAAAGAGATCCACTGTTGTAAATTCGAAGGGTACAGCTGGCTGCGACCTCTCTGGTGGTAAATCACCCATCACTTGTTGGCATTTCTTTGCTTTGGTCTTCCGACACTGAACACAGCTGTCAACAACCTTTTGGGCTATTCGTCTACCCCTGATGACCCAAGCCTTCCTCCTCATCCTAAGTAAAGTTTCAGCCAAACCCCCGTGGCTTTCTCTGTGAGATTCTCGGGCTAGCAGTGTAGACACCCATGCGTTGTAGGGAAGGATTGGAACACTAACTTGATCTTCTTTAAAAACCTGCACTCTTCCGCCACAAACCAATAGCCCAGAGTCTGGATTCTTATAGGCTACCAGCCTGTCTTTGGTGGTGTTGGGGAAGGTTATACCTTCTTGCGCAGCAAGGAAAATGTCTCGTAGGGCGTCTTCTCTTTCCCTCACTGATATGGTTCCTGTTGAAGAGACTGCCTCCCACTTTGGGTTGTTTAGGGTCCGATCCCTGCCAAGGAACTTCTTCACTGCTCTCCAAACCCAAGCTACTGTTTTAACTATGTGTCTGGATAGATCACTGAATCTTTCCACAATGAATAAGTTTTGGACAGCTAATCCTGCAGGTGGTCTTCTGGGATATATTTGGACTTGGATAAGATCCTCA
The DNA here is from genome assembly GCF_018812025.1 of Megalobrama amblycephala. NCBI lineage: Eukaryota > Metazoa > Chordata > Actinopteri > Cypriniformes > Xenocyprididae > Megalobrama > Megalobrama amblycephala. The sequence continues at coordinate 44,074,991 of NC_063059.1, read as the reverse complement.
TTTTGCCTTGATAATTCAACTGGTTCCTGCGTTTTCGCTTTAGACCTTGCCAGTGCAGCTGCAAATGCCTTCTTTTGAAGCTTACTGATGCTTTCTCGGGCAGAAGCTGCCAAATCCTTTCCTGACTTGACTGGCCATTCATCTACTGGTAAGCTCAAGAACTTCGGCCCATTCTGCCACTCTGAATTTTCATCAAGATTTTGAGGATTAGCCCCCCTAGTGATCATATCTGCAATGTTCTGTGGACCTGGTATCCACCACCATTCCTGCGCCTTCGTAATTCCTTGGATTTCTCCAATCCTGTTAGCGAAGAATGTTTTGTAGCCATAGCTTTCTCGCTGTATAGCGCCAAGGACTGTTTGGCTATCAACCAAGTGGTACCATTTTCCAACTCGAATTTGGCAATGCTGCTCAAAGTACTTCCGCAGCCACGAAGCGAACACTGCTCCGCACATCTCTGCTTTGACAGCGTCTCCTTTGTGGTCTAATGGTGTCAGTTTGGCTTTGGACTCCACAAGTTTGATCACTGATCCCTGATCAGAGTTCCATCTTAGGTACATTACCGCACCATAAGCATTTTCGCTCCCATCTGAAAAGGTTATCGCGCAGGGTTCACCATTGGAATTTGGAGGAGTTAAAGCCCTAGGGAATTTGATCTGGCCAAGCTGGACGTATTCCTCAAAGAGCTTAACCGCGTCTTCTCTTAGACCGTCCGAGAGGGCAGTATCCCAACTTTCACTGACTGGAACCTTTCCATCTTTTGCCTCTTGGAAAGCTCTGCGGACTAGAATTGCCCCCTTCTGTTTGGCGGGAGTCACTAGGCCTACCGGATCATACACCCCTGATATCTGACTCAACAACTCCCTACGTGTCAGTGGATTCGGTGTCTGGGTTCTGACTTGCTCTTGTGAGAGATTTTGACCTAGTCTCATTTTCTTTTTTCTCTTTGAGAAATTGATTGATGTCATCACATGGAGCTTGTCATCTTCCACGTCATAACCCAGGCCAAGTGCTTTATTGTCGTCCTCGTGCATTTGGTTTGGTAGAACCATGATCTTTTCCTTGATTACAGAGGGCTCATTTTCTGGGTCACCCCTCCCACTTTGACCTGAGAATACCCATGGCTTAAGAAGAAACCCTCCTGCCTTTAAGATCAGCTCCACATTTGCAGTGATGGACCTCAGCTGGTGAAAGTCGTTGTGGGACGTGAGAATGTCGTCAACATAGCTGTCTTGATGGAGCACTCTGCGCTCTTCCTCAAGGTGAGCAAAGGATGGCAAATTAGCAGTTTCACGCATTGCTAGCTGCGCGATGCACCCTGCTGGTTTGTCTCCAATGTTGACTCGTGTGACTGCATATTCCTCCAGCTCCTTGTCTTCAGAGTTTCGCCAAAGGAATCGGTGTAGATGCATTTCTCTGTCCTCTAACCAAACTGAATTGTACATCTTCTTGATGTCCCCTAATGCCGCGTACACTCCACTCCTGAACCTCAGCAGGACAGCACGTATCTGGTTAAGAAAGTCTGGACCTTTCACTAACAAATCGTTCATGCTGACACCTCTGAATCTTTGGCTGCTGTTCCAAACAAGCCTCACTGGTGTTGTGACTGAGTGAGGGTTAGGAGCAATAAGATGGCTTACATACCATACAGGCCCAATCCAATTAGCAATTGCGTCTTTGGATAACTTTACTGCAGCCCCTGTGTCAAGCATGTCCTGCACCTGAGCGCTGTAAGCAGCCTTCCATTCAGGTTCTTTGGCTAGCTGTTTTTCCATCCTCAAGAACGTAGCCTCAACTGCACTCCTGTTGTCTGGCAAGGAAGCTAGGTCCTCCATCCAAGGATACTTTGCGTGCCAGTGTGGTTCTTTGCTGTGGTTGTCTTCTATGACATAAGAGAGGCCTTCTCTTACTATTTCGAGTTCCCTCTCCTCAGCAAGAGTCATTTCCTTCCCACCAGGTTGGCAATTTCCACAGCGACAGCCACCACATTTAGGCTCACATGCTGCACCAATGGAATCCCACTTCCACCACTCCAGAAAGTCTCGGGTGCTGGTTGGTGTGCTTGATTCATGAAATCTGGCTAATGGCTTGTTTGGTGGACAGTACTCTGTTACTTCCTCATACTTCACAGCTGCCATTCTCATCGACCTTGCGAAGTGCGTTTTGGACCTGTGAGCTGATACAGCAACCTCTTCGAAAAGCTTGGGGTGAGTTCCTCCAACTGTCTTTCCCAGGGGACCGTCCCATAGAACCAGGTCTCCAACCACCCTGACTCTCTGTGGGGCTAGCTGGCCTTCTCGATGGCTTATAAGCAGCTCGACTACTTTAGGCCTCTCAAGTTCGACAAGGGGAACATCTGGAAAGAAATTTTGCAATTGCTCAGCCAGCACTGTTTTGTGAATCTCGGCGATGCTTTCTAATCCATAGCAAGCCAACTGATGTGACCTGAGAGTGCCCTGGAGAGTTCTTACTCTGATTTTTAGAAGATACCGCTTGGTCTTTACACAAACTTTCATCCCTCCGACTCCATGGATGACAAGAGTGATTCTTTCACCTCTCAGGTTCAGACGATTTGCAGCACTGTGTGTTATATAATTAGTGTCTGATGCTAAGTCAATTAATGTTCCAATTTTCTGTCCCGCATTAGCGGTCACATTGAGAAGCATCATGATTACTGGCAGTTCTAGCAACCCACATTCTGCTAGTAAACTTGGCTGTTCTTTCGTCACATTAAACGCTCTTGCTGCAGTGTTTGAGAACACACTTCGGCATTGCTGTGCTAATTCTGGTGGAAGTTTACTGAGGAAGTCTTCTTGATCTTTTGTGTAGTCTTTTCTGCCTTTGCCTCCTTCAGTATGAAACTTGCTCTTTTTCTGGATAGCACTGCTTTCCTTTCTTTCAGCACTTGGGCATAAATAGTAGTGATGCTCAGGAACACTCTCGTCTTCACAGGCTTGGTTTTTGCATAGATAGGTGGGTTTGCAGAATGAATGGTCCTCGTGGATTTCGAGACACCTTTTACAAGCTCCCAGTTTTCTTACTGCAGCCTTTTTGTCTGCTAGCTTCAGTGATCGGAACTGTCTGCAGAAGTAGAGCTTCCTTTTATGTCTAACGTCACCACAGACTACACACCCTGATTGGTCGTTGCTTGATTTTGTGGACTTTGTTCTTGCCCACCTTGGCTCGGTTCTTGACTCCCTTCTGTTTGATTCCTCATCCCTTAGCTGTTCGAGCTGCTCGTAAATGCTCTCTTGCTTTTTGAGGAATGCTAACAGATTATCAAACCGGTTGTCTGGTGTGATGGAGCTTTGCTGGTCAGAGACATGAACAAGCCATTCTTTCTTGAGAGACTCAGGTAGTTTCCCTTCAATTGACTTTGTCACTAAAGGATTTTTAATAGCGCCAGTGTTTCCAAGGTCACTCAAATCTCCAAGTGCTTTTTCTACTGCTTGGATTAATTCGACTATTTTCCGTGGGTGGTGACTTCTTATAGCAGGTATTTTTTGCAAATCCTCCACTATTTCAATAGCAATAGCTGTCACATTTCCGTAGCGATTTTCCAAGACACGGAAAATATCATCTGCTGTATTATGAGCGGTGAGGCGAAGATCTCTTACAATCCTCTCTTCGAGACTGTCAAGCACCTGAATCTTCTTAACCTCCTTGGAACCAGTAGGCTCACCCTGCTTTTGAAGTGCTTCCCAGTCTCTTTTCCATCTGTGAAAGTCACGTTTGTTACCTGTAAACTTTGGGAGGGACGTGGGCTTTAACTTAATTGTTGCCACAGGGTAGCTAGAGATTGTCGGTGGAGGTGTTATCTTCTCTGCCTCTTCCTCTCGTCTCGCACGAATGAAATCAGCTTTTCTCGAAACTAATCTGGTAACGTTGAGTTCGAGACTTCTCAGGCCTTGGCGGAAGTTATTTTGATCACCTGATGGGATGCACCGCTGCCACCGGCTGTACAGGTCTTTTGCAGTCTTTACTAAATTTTGAAGGTGACTGAGCATGAAGTCGTATGCTTCGTGATTTCCATCTGGAACTACTGCTGCGACACGTTCACTTTCAGCTTCAGCAACCTGCAGCGCTGTGGACAATTCAAGATCTCCATACTTGGCCCAGAGAGTTTCTTGAAGAAGACCTTTAATTTCTTTCAGTTTTAAGTCACACTCACTCGCAGTCTTTTCAAGGTCGCCTTTTTGCTGTTCTGTTAACACAGCTGACTTGTCTGCGTCCAGCTCCGCCTCTAATTCTGCGACGATGCCCGTTTCAAGATCATCATTCGCTTCCATGACTTTCTCTGCTTGCTTAGTGAGTTTACTTAAACTGTCGTGAAGATCATCTTCCGTCATCTCTTGATAAGCTCTGGTTATGGTGTTAATTAGTCGTGTGAATGCTCTTTTCTCCACTGTCCTTTCTGCTTTCAGCTGCTCGAGTGACTTCCCGGTCGCTTGCTCGGCCATTTTGATTTCAGTTAATGTTGGGAAGAAATTTATAATTCTTCAAACAGTGTCTCTTGTCTCTTTAAGTGTCACAGGTTTCCAGCTGCTACTGGTTTCCCGGTTTTTCACTGTCAAGCTTATTTGTTTATGTGCACAATATCCCCGCTTGAAAGGGAGGGAAACATCATCGATGGAGCCTTGACTGGATTTCACTCTTCTTTTTTATTGAAAGTATCAAATATGCCAGCAAGAAAGGTGAAAAACCTTTAACAGAAACAAAGATACAGAAAATATAAATGAATTGTATGTAAAACTTATTAAACATCCGTTTTATCATTGAGGCTTTTTTTTTTTTTTATATACATGAAGCATTCTCATATGAAGTTATTAACAAGGTTAATATCTGTATCTGCCACATCTACATTCCAGAAAATGAACCTAAACACATACAATTGCAAAATGCACACGTAAAATTAGAATTATCATACTATCTTAACGATCTATTTTAATCACGTGGACTGAAGAAATAATCGTTAATTTCTCCCGTGATCAAAGTGAAAGGCAAACGCAGATAAACAAATCAATGCACTAGTACCTCAAAACCCTTAAAATCCACAACAAAGAACTAAAATTAACTTGAAACAAAAATTAGTCATAAACCCTCCAGCGCCGAGCACAGACATAGTTGCTGTGTCATGAACCGGGACGGCATCTGTCGCCACACCAACATCATCCCGCTTCACCCACAGACGCAAAAAGTGAATTATTAAGGGTGCTCACCGGCTTCCACTCCGGGATTCGATGATGTTGGACATCTGTGCACTTTTCTTTATTGCGTTCAGCCAGGAATTTCCGCAGAGCTCGCCAGCCGCGCTCCTCACAGCACTGGATTTTTTTTTCAGTTCCTCTTTTCTGCCCCTTGCTCCGATTGGCTGAGACTACTATAGCTCTTTATTTATTATTTATATTTTTCCATGTTATTTATTTATTTGTTTATATTAAATTTGTAATTAATTTATATCTTTCTCAGTTTGACTTGACAGTGTGACTATCAGTACTGCAGTATTAGCTTAATGAGGAGCAGCTCATGTGTTCAGTCTTTTACAGATAAATTACATGAACTCACAGCAGAAGGAGAAAAAGAGCAAAAAGCTTCAAACTGAAAAATATGAATTCTCTTACATTATATGAACAGACGTGATATTTGAATGGTAATTTGATCATGTTTTTTCAATAGTTTGCATTATATACCATTTTGATGTTACTTAATGAATTATTGAAACTGCAAAATTCACAGTAAATCAGTTTCATGTGAGAGTCACATATGATCTTACCTCAGTGTCTCCAGTTTACAGTGAGGATTCTCCAGTACAACAGAGAGTAGCTTCACTCCTGAGTATCCTAGTTTATTTCCAGTCAGATCCAGATATCTCAGGTGTGAGGGGCTTGATCTCAGAGCTGAAGCCAGAGCAGCACAACCTTCATCTGTGATACCACAATCCCTCAACCTGTAGAGAAAAATGACACACTCTTCACTCTCTCCGTAGCCCATATATGCTTTGAAGATTACTAATAAAGCATCTCTGTGTGATATAATGTAGCTAATATTCATCTAATCATGTTCACAATATCAGTGTTATAGATGGAGACAGATACTGAGAAAAGATAAATTTAATCAATATAAATGTGAATTAAATGTTTCCTCTTCAGTTATCAGAAATTAATATTCTTAATTTTGCTCATCTTTCTGCACATCTTTTTTCATCATCATGTTTATTGTTAGTGTTTATTTGTTTGTGTATTATTTTTTATTCCATTAGTTTAGTTTTGTTCTGTGCAAATAAGTCTCCAACAAAGTTGTTGTGTGAGCAGTGGTCATGTTTTTTCTCTCAATCTGTTACATTATTTTGTGAAACTGAAAAAGAAATACAAAAATGCTTAATTAAATTTAAACAAAATATAATAACTCATTATACAATGTTGTTGTATGTCTGCATAGCAGATATCTTTGTTCTATTATTGAGGTCTAAAGAGGGCATCAAGGCACGGCCTGTTTCCTGAGATACCTTCATCTGATTGATTTTTGAAGGCAGCATAGATGTATCCTTCGCTGCCTTTGATATCCCATAATCCTGTGTGTTCCATTCTGTGAAAGTTGCACTAGAAAAATAAAGATGCCGTCCTAAAGTTGCATTTGCTGTTCAGTTTGTTTGTAAATGTACATTTTTGACGAACATTTTGCACTTTTGATGTCATTTCTAGCAAGGAATTACTACTGTAGTAATTAAATATTTGTTTAGTTCTCACCAAAGCTTGCGCTAATTCGCTGTAGATCATTAAACTGTTAAGCTGCCTCAGAAGTCTGTCTGAAATCAGTTTCGTGAGGTGTCTTCATAAATGCTGCCTTTTCAGCCAATAACTTGCAAGGCAGTGTTAAAGAAGGCCCCTTACGAAACTGATTTTGGACAGACTTCTGAGGCAGCGTAACAGTTTAACAGAGGCGACAAGTCAGCTGCCCAGGTTTTCGGATGCATCCAAAGTTTTTCGAATGGTAGTTTAACTAAACCTATGGCAGACATCGCCATCTAGCGGGGAGGAAGGATTATGTTAGATATGACATAATACAGACCTTGGTGAAATATGGCCAACCTCAATCCCTACTCTGAAATGATATAATTTTACAATACATGGGACAAAAATAATGACAGTTAAGATTAGTTAAATATGATTAGTTGTCAGGAGAGAAAACAACAAAATCCATTCATAAATGAAATAACCAATGAAAAAAATGAACAATAAACGAAGATAAATAATCATAGACAGAACGGCAAAGGTTCCTAATTACAGCGTGTTTTGCAGCATTGAGAATTGTTGCCAATCAAAAAAAAAAAAAAATTTAAAAATAAAATAAAATTAATTGAGTCCAGCTGTGTTTGATTATACTGATTGGACTTGATTAGGAAAGCCACACACCTGTCTATATAAGACCTTACAGATCACAGTGCATGTCAGAGCAAATGAGAATCATGAGGTCAAAGGAACTGCCTGAAGAGCTCAGAGACAGAATTGTGGCAAGGCACAGATCTGGCCAAGGTTACAAAAAAAATTCTGCTGCACTTAAGGTTCCTAAGAGCACAGTGGCCTCCATAATCCTTAAATGGAAGATGTTTGGGATGACCAGAACCCTTCCTAGAGCTGGCCGTCCGGCCAAACTGAGCTATCGGGGGAGAAGAGCCTTGGTGAGAGAGGTAAAGAAGAACCCAAAGATCACTGTGGCTGAGCTCCAGAGATGCAGTCGGGAGATGGGAGAAAGTTGTAGAAAGTCAACCATCACTGCAGCCCTCCACCAGTCGGGGCTTTATGGCAGAGTGACCCGACGGAAGACACTCCTCAGTGCAAGACACATGAAAGCCCGCCTGAAGGACTTCAAGATGGTGAGAAATAAGATTCTCTGGTCTGATGAGACCAAGATAGAACTTTTTGGCCTTAATTCTAAGCGGTATGTGTGGAGAAAACCAGGCACTGCTCATCACCTGTCCAATACAGTCCCAACAGTGAAGCATGGTGGTGGCAGCATCATGCTGTGGGGTGTTTTTCAGCTGCAGGGACAGGACGACTGGTTGCAATCGAGGGAAAGATGAATGCGGCCAAGTACAGGGATATCCTGGATGAAAACCTTCTCCAGAGTGCTCAGGACCTCAGACTGGGCCGAAGGTTTACCTTCCAACAAGACAATGACCCTAAGCACACAGCTAAAATAACGAAGGAGTGGCTTCACAACTACTACGTGACTGTTCTTGAATGGCCCAGCCAGAGCCCTGACTTAAACCCAATTGAGCATCTCTGGAGAGACCTAAAAATGGCTGTCCACCAACGTTTACCATCCAACCTGACAGAACTGGAGAGGATCTGCAAGGAGGAAAGGCAGAGGATCCCCAAATCCAGGTGTGAAAAACTTGTTGCATCTTTCCCAAAAAGACTCATAGCTGTATTAGATCAAAAGGCTGCTTCTACTAAATACTGAGCAAAGGGTCTGAATTCTTAGAACATTAATGAGGAAAAAAAATGAATTTAAATGATTTTAGCAAATGGCTGCAATATAACAGTGAAAAATTTAAGGGGGTCTGAATACTTTCCGTACCCACTGTATATATATATATATATATATATATATATATATATATATATATATATATATATATATACAGTGGGTACGGAAAGTATTCAGACCCCCTTAAATTTTTCACTCTTTGTTATATTGCAGCCATTTGCTAAAATCATTTAAGTTCATTTTTTTTCCTCATTAATGTACACACAGCACCCCATATTGACAGAAAAACACAGAATTGTTGACATTTTTGCAGATTTATTAAAAAAGAAAAACTGAAATATCACATGGTCCCAAGTATTCAGACCCTTTGCTCAGTATTTAATAGAAGCACCCTTTTGATCTAATACAGCCATGAGTCTTTTTGGGAAAGATGCAACAAGTTTTTCACACCTGGATTTGGGGATCATCTGCCATTCCTCCTTGCAGATCCTCTCCAGTTCTGTCAGGTTGGATGGTAAACGTTGGTGGACAGCCATTTTTAGGTCTCTCCAGAGATGCTCAATTGGGTTTAAGTCAGGGCTCTGGCTGGGCCATTCAAGAACAGTCACGGAGTTGTTGTGAAGCCACTCCTTCGTTATTTTAGCTGTGTGCTTAGGGTCATTGTCTTGTTGGAAGGTAAACCTTCGGCCCAGTCTGAGGTCCTGAGCACTCTGGAGAAGGTTTTCGTCCAGGATATCTCTGTACTTGGCCGCATTCATCTTTCCCTCGATTGCAACCAGTCGTCCTGTCCCTGCAGCTGAAAAACACCCCACAGCATGATGCCACCACCATGCTTCACTTTTGGGACTGTATTGGACAGGTGATGAGCAGTGCCTGGTTTTCTCCACACATACTGCTTAGAATTAAGGCCAAAAAGTTCTATCTTGGTCTCATCAGACCAGAGAATCTTATTTCTCACCATCTTGGCAAACTCCATGCGGGCTTTCATGTGTCTTGCACTGAGGAGAGGCTTCCGTCGGGCCACTCTGCCATAAAGCCCCAACTGGTGGAGGGCTGCAGTGATGGTTGACTTTCTACAATTTTCTCCAATCTCCCGACTGCATCTCTGGAGCTCAGCCACAGTGATCTTTGGGTTCTTCTTTACCTCTCTCACCAAGGCTCTTCTCCCCCGATAGCTTAGTTTGGCCGGACGGCCAGCTCTCGGAAGGGTTCTGGTCGTCCCAAACATCTTCCATTTAAGGATTATGGAGGCCACTGTGCTCTTAGGAACCTTAAGTGCAGCAGAAATGTTTTTGTAACCTTGGCCAGATCTGTGCCTTGCCACAATTCTGTCTCTGAGCTCTTCAGGCAGTTCCTTTGACCTCATGATTCTCATTTGCTCTGACATGCACTGTGAGCTGTAAGGTCTTATATAGACAGGTGTGTGGCTTTCCTAATCAAGTCCAATCAGTATAATTAAACACAGCTGGACTCAAATGAAGGTGTAGAACCATCTCAAGGATGATCAGAAGAAATGGACAGCACCTGAGTTAAATATATGAGTGTCACAGCAAAGGGTCTGAATACTTAGGACCATGTGATATTTCAGTTTTTCTTTTTTAATAAATCTGCAAAAATGTCAACAATTCTGTGTTTTTCTGTCAATATGGGGTGCTGTGTGTACATTAATGAGGGAAAAAATGAACTTAAATGATTTTAGCAAATGGCTGCAATATAACAAAGAGTGAAAAATTTAAGGGGGTCTGAATACTTTCCATACCCACTGTATATATATATATATATATATATATACACTAGGGGTGTAACGGTACACAAAACTCACGGTTCGGTACGTACCTCGGTTTTGAAGTCACGGTTCGGTACAGTTTTCGGTACAGCAGGTGGAGAGAAAACTAAACATAAAATTGCTTTTTTTTATTATTAAACAGAGGTTTACTGAACAAATTGTGTTTTTGTCTTTAAATATATTAAATTAAATTAAAACTAAAAGTTTCTTAAGGATAAAAAAAATGATCTCTGCTAATGCTATAAACTATGTAGGGAGCCCTAACTTGAAAGAAGCCCAAACTATTAGCCTAAATTCAATTGCTTTTTATTTTTAGATAAAATAATCAACACTCAAATAACAAATTGTATGCAAACCTGTAAGCTGCACCTAAGGCAGTTTTTGCATTAACTTCTAAATGTTTTTACTCCAATTCGTTGTTGAAATATAATCATTTCTACACAGTGGCTGTTATTTTAACATCAGATTTATTTAAACATAAATTAAATAGCCTAATCAGGATATCACTAAAAGGTTAAGTAGAATAATGAATATATTGGCTAATACAGTGCATATATTAAGCGAAAGAGTTCATTTCTCTCGCGAACTAACAAGCTGTGAACACTGAATGGCTTTTCTGAGGTAAATGCATCATGACATATTGTTGAATACGGAAGCTTTCATTGATGTCTTTCCACCGTTGAAACACTGAATGAGCGATTACATGAGATATGACCGTTTCAGTAAGTTGTACTGAATCTTGCAACATACCTTCAGATGTTCTTTCATGTTTATTCTGTAACTAGTATTAAGGAGGAAGAGATGAACACATTCACTTGCGCTCCGCGCTCGCGCTGCCGGTTGAACTGAGGCGCCTGTACAGTGATCTGTCACCCCACATCAAAGCACGTCAAAATGGCATTTTCTGTTTAAACTTCATGATTTCGTGGACAGAATTTGAAGGATGACACTTAACAAAGTAACAAAACGCAGAGCTTATTGCGGTTATTGGTGGTGAATATTGGTTGCAATGTAATGCTTCGGTACACACGTGCACCGTACCGAAAGCCCTGTACCGAAACGGTTCGGTACAAATACGTGTACCGTTAGACCCCTAATATACACACACACATATACACTCATATTTTTTTATTAAACCATTAATTTATAATGTTTAAGTAAGAAATGTTATAATGTTTTAACCATGATGATTGTTCTCAGTGTTACTTACACAGCTGATCTAGTTGCTGTAACCACAGGCAGCAGCTTCTGAAGAACTTCATCTGCTGTATTTTGTGCTTTCAGGGTGTCACTATTTGAAAAAAAAAAGTTCATTACTAATGCTAATAATGCTAATAATAATAATAATAATAATAATAATAATAATAATAGGGGTGACCCTGAATAGTCAACAATTCAATGCTTCGATAGGAGGAGCCTGATTCGACTACCAATCTCACAGTCGAATCTTCGCAGGGGTGTTATGAAACGAGATATGGGGGCGCTCAATATCTTGGCGGCAGGGATTAAATCTTTAACAATGTCTGGGATAATATCTGTGTGGAATTGGATACACTTTGAAATGGTAAAAAAATAATACAAAAAAGTAAGATGCAAATTGTGCCAATAGCTCATGTCCTATCACTCAACAACGACAAACACTGTGGCGCACTTCTGTCGGCCAACGTTAACGAGCTGACTAGCGCACTATTTGAAAAGACTCAAACGGACACAGGCAGATCCCCTAAAAGACTGGATGTTTTTCGATCAGTTAGGCTACAAGTGATTTCAAATCATTTCAGCCAGTTCTAATTTGATTTTTGGATGCTGTGAACATGTTTAGCTAAAATTACTGCCACTCCAGTTCAGCGTTTATTGTCTCTGCAGTTTAAAAGACAAAGCTGACAATTCTGGCTATATTTTTGTTATTTTAATAATTTCTTTAACTTTAATTTATTTATTGATCACTCAGGGTTATCTAATTTAACTATTTGTGGCTTGTGTTTTGAATATTTGTTCCCCTGCACTTTAGGCATTTTGCACACATGACTATTTAGTTTTTTCATTATTTTTATTTATTAGAACGGTATATTCTGTTCTAATTCAATTCCCTAAATTAATTTTTGATTGTTTTTCGGTGCATCAATGTTGCGCTGTAGACTAGTTAAAGCTTGCTTGCACTGGCAATTTGCCGATTTAATTTGCCAAGTGAAAAGCATACCTATCTGCAGTTATATATATTTTTAAGTTTATTGATCCAAAATGTTTTTATTAATTTTCTTCTATATCCTTGTGTGGTGTTCTATACATTGTGGCTGTAAATGTTTATCCACATTGCCTTTCATTTAAATTTAAAAAAGATAAAAAGGCAGTTCATCTATCACTTGACAGGCAGATTTGGTCGCTTTATTAGAAAGTTGTTTATATGTGCTGTGTGTGAAAGAAAATAAAAGTTGTCTTAACGGGCACAGTTGAGCACACAAGCCTTTCAAAGTAGCCTATACTCCTTTTGGCCTTGAGTGCGGAAAGTGTTTAGACTGTAATGTACTCAGTGTTACTTACTGATCATATCCAGCTCCAATTAAGCCCCTCAGGTTAAACTCATGCATTGTCCGTTCCGAGGTCAACAACACAAAAACTAAAGCTGACCACTGAGATGAGGAGAGTTTCACATTACGTAATCCTCTACGTCTCATACGAGGTTGAGCTTCGTTCACTAGTGAAAGATCACCCAGCTCATTCAGACAGTGAAAAAGATTGATGAATTTATCTGGAGAGGGATTCTCACTGATCTTTTCTTTAATATAGTCAACTGTTTGCTCATTGTTGTGAGAGCCGTTTCCTGTCTGTGTCTTTAGTTCTTGTAAGAGACTCTGATTAGACTCCACTGACAGACCCAGAAGGAAACGAAGGAAAAGGTCCAGATGCCCATTTTTACTGTCTAAAGCCTCATCCACAGCTCTCTGATGGAAATCAGATAGTGAAACTTTGTCTCCATTAGTTGGTTTGATAATTTGGTCAAACACATTTATGTTCTTGTTTATGAAGGAGAGATGCACATATAGAGCTGCTAGATGTTCCTGAATGCTCAGATGAACAAAGCAGAAGACTTTCCCCTGATGCAAGCCCAACTCCTCTCTGAAGATCTGAGTGCACAATCCTGAGTACACTGATGCTTCGGTCACATCAATGCCACACTCTCTCAGGTCTTCCTCATAGAAGATCAGGTTTCCTTTCACAAGCTGCTGATAAGCCAATTTCCCCAGTTTGACAATCATGTCTTCATCTTTCACTTTCTTCTCATAGTCCTTGTCATGTTTGATGTTGGTCTGAAGGATCAGGAAGTGTGTGTACATTTGAGTGAGAGTCTTGGGAATCTCTCCACTCTCTGCTTCACTCAACATCTTCTCTAGAACAGTGGCTGAGATCCAGCAGAACACTGGGATGTGACACATAATAAAGAGGCTCTTTGATGACTCCAGGTGTGAGATGATCCTGTCAGCCAGACTCTGACAACTGATTCTCTTCCAAAAGTATTTCTCCTTCTGTCGGTCACTGAAGCCTCGTACCTCTGTCACTCGATGGACACACTCAGAGGGGACGAGATCAGCTGCTGCTGGTCTGGAGGTGATCCAGATGAGAGCAGAGGGAAGCAGATTCCCCACAATGAGGTTCATCAGCAGCTCGTCCACTGAGGCTGATTCAGTCACATCACACAACCTCACATCGCTCTGAAAATCCAGAGACAGACGACACTCATCCAGACCATCAAAGATGAACAACACTTTATATTTGTCACTGGATATTTCCATTTCTTTTGTTTCAGGGAAAAAGACATGAAGAAGATCTGAAAGACTGAGTGTTTTGTCCTTCATCAAGTTGAGCTCTCTGAAAGGAAGTGGAAATATGAGCTGGACGTCCTGATTCTCTTTTCCTTCAGCCCAGTCCAGGATGAACTTCTGCACAGAGACTGTTTTTCCAATGCCAGCGATTCCCTTTGTCAGCACAGTTCTGATGGGTTTGTCTTGTCCAGGTAAAGGTCTAAAGATGCCACTGCATTTGATTGGTGTGTCCTCTGTTTCTGTTCTCCTGGACTGTGTCTCAATCTGTCTCACCTCATGCTCATTACTGATCTCTCCACTTTCACTCTCTGTGATGTAGAGCTCTGTGTAGATCTCATTCAGGAGTGTTGGGTTTCCCTGCTTTGATATTCCCTCATACAAACACTCAAACTTCTTTCTCAGATTTGATCTCAATGTGTTGAGGACTTCAGCAGGTTTAGAGTCATGGCTGTAAGATTAAAATATCAGATTATTACACAAGTTAATGTAAAGTAAATAGCCATAAATCACAAAATTGATTGTTTTATTGCTGTATTATAGGACATTATTAGGTTTTTCTGATAAGTTTAAATTATTAATCATGTGTTTGAGTGATGTGTGATGTCCATTGCAGCACCTAAAATTAAACAACAACAACAACAAAAAGTCCTACATTTTACCTGAAACCATTTTTTTTTATATCTGGTCTGGATAGAAGATTTGACCTTAAATCAGAATGAAGAGGGTACAAGGGCAATGGTAATCATTAATAGACTAAAACAAGGGTGGTGAACTCCAGTCCTGGAGAGCCTCAGTCCTGCAGAGTTTAGCTCCAACCCTGATAAAAACTCACATGCCTATAGCTTTCTAGCAACCCTTCAGGACTTGATTAGCTTGTTCAAGTGTGTTTGATTAGGGTTGGAGCTGAACTTAGCCATCCCTGGACTAAAACTTGCAGGATTTGAACTTAGAATTGTTTGGCTCAAATCCAGATCATTACATTGCTGTATATTAATAACAATTTAATTAAAAATCATATACTATAAGCAGGGGTGCACATAAGTGGTACGCAGGTATGCATGCGTGGTAAAAATAAACGATTTGCACCAGAAAACATGGAGGGAAGCGCTTTTGAGTGCCAACATTTTAGAAGACACGTTCACAAGGACACGTTTACTTACTGGAGTAGGATTTTTCTCTATCTCTGGTAAGATAGCAATCATGATGATAAGTATGTTCTTTAATTATTATGTGTGCAAGGAATCGCAGTTAATCCGTGATCCGTACGGATAAAGTCCAACGGTTCAGCACGCATGTGATTCGCAGATTAACTGCTAAATTTAACCATCAAAGAGTGAAAGTTTATCACTTGGACGTGTTTTGTCTCGCCAATTAACACATTCAAACGATTTTAAAAGCGGAATAAGAGGCGAAAATCGGGACTCGCGAGCTGTTATTGGTTACCCCCGAAACGCGTGCACGCAGATAGAGAGAGAGAGAGAGAGAGAGAGGCAGTCAGACAGCACTCGAATACCGAATGAATTCCTCTTTCGCAGACATACACACACAATTATGTCAAAATACCTGTCTCGGCAAGTATTCTCTCAGTTATGTTATAAGTGAACAGGTGAGAAAGAAAACAAACTTTGAGTAAAATAAAACAAACAAAAAAAATCATTATCATCATCTACCATGTTCGAGAGAAAAGAAGATAGTGAGGAGAGTAGTCAGGAGGAAAGTGATGAGGACAGCTTTTAGGTTAAGTGTGTCGCGTAAAGTTTGAGTACCAAGTATCTCCAGGTGCTCCCTTGAGAACCAGACCAAAAAAGTTATGTGACTATAAGCATATATTTTATAGAAAAAGATATACCTGAGATCAGGCTGTGTGTTTCCACTCTTAAACTTTAGTGGCGGATCCATAGACCTGTTACTCTTCATAGACACACAGCTGGACTCTGGGTTTGAGCTCTTCTGCTGGACTGAACTATAACAGAATAGATTCAGTTGAATCCTTTAGATTACTGTGTTCATTCTTTAATGTTAGTTTCAAAACAAAAACACAGGCAATTTTTTTTTTTCTGTAAACTGTTTCTTTGAGCTGTGTATGTGAAGGGGGACCAAAAACTGTGTTCTTTTTCTGTTATGTAATACAATATTTAAAACTGATATTACATTTAGTTGAATACATCTTTGCATTTTAACTAGATATTTTCTTGCAGAGTTTCACACAGCTCATTTTATGGTAGAACAGGGGTGTCCAAACCTGCTCCTAGAGGGCAACTGTCCTGCAGAGTTTAACTCCAACCCTGATCAAATACACCTGAAAAATCTAACCAAAGTCTTCAAGGTTACTTAGAAAATTATAAGTTGTATCATAAATCACATTATATGATGATTAGGGATGGAGCTAAACCTTGCAGTACAGTGGACCTCAAGGGCTAGTTTCCCACCTGAGGTTGAGGCCCAGGATACATTGCCTTATTTAGGTACAAAAAAAAAAAGCCAAAGTCATACATATTTCTGTGATTTATTTCATGCAAAAAAAAAAAAAATGTAATATGCAAAATGTGCTGCATGTATGACACGTCTAAGTGTTCTGAAATTGAGGCATATACATTTTTTGTATTTTTTCACTGCTGAACTAAAAAATACAATAAATGTATATGCCTCAATTTTATTGTAGGCTACCTACTTTTTTTGTACCTAAATAAGGCAATGTATCCTGGTGGATACAACTCATAAAATCCAAACTATATCAGATATTTAAAAAATTCCATTAAATAACAGTATGTTTTACTTAAGTCCAGATCATATAAAAAGTGATATGAAATGATTTTTTGATGATCATTTTCTAGGCAAGGCAACTTTTATTTGTATAGCACATTTCATACACAATGGTAATTCAAAGTGCTTTACATAAAGGAGAACAATACAAATAGAACATAAGAAATAGAAATAACAGTAAAAACAGATAATTTTGCTATCTGGATGGAAGAGCTAGGAATTTTTAGGGAGTTTTTTGTTATTGTTGTCTGTCAAGAGTGGATCTAAACGGATCTTCTTTCTTCCTAAAGAAAACATGTATGACTGATGTTTCTTCCTCCTTTCTTCTACTCTTGCCTGTTTTAGGGTTAAGGTCCTGAGTGTAACTATTTTGTGTTACTAGTGTAAAATAGATTTATTAAAGGAAATGCGGGTGAAATAGTAAAATTCCAATAAAAATACACACCTGTGCCAAAATGTATGCAGTTGGCATTAACACAGGCAAAATAATCAAAAATACAAAAACAAAACTGAAAAAGACTGAAAAATGTTGCACAAGGACGCACAAGAGTTAAAGACCCAAATACTAATGTGTTGCATTTCCTTTTAGTGTTAGTGTGTCTTAAAGTAGTCAAGTAGAGTTTTGCACACATGATGATGTTTGTTGGATTTATGTTCACAAATTGAGGTCACTGGTTCGGTCAGATTCCTACTACTGTGCCCAGAATATCAATCTGATCAATATTAATTGTTACTGTTTATGGACAAAACAGTGATAATTTAATACAACTGACAGATAGTTGTATGGAGAGATTCAGTGGATGAATACATTGATTAATTATCTGAAATCAATTCCTTCAAGGTTCCTTGAATTGATAAACATTCCCAAATGAATCAAGTAATTAGTACTAACTAACCATTTGAGCTAAACCTTTCATATATTCTAATACAAAAATCTAATACTATAATCTTTTATAGAAATGTTATTCTGAGTACCTGAGATCAGGCTGTTTGTCTCCACTCTTAAGCTTTGGTGGCGGATCCATAGACTGGTTACTCTTCACAGACACACAGCTGGACTCTGGGTTTGAGCTCTTCTGCTGGACTGAACTGTAACAGAGAACACATTCAGTTTAATCCTTTAGATTACTGTGTTCATTCTGTATGATAGGAACTACATTAAAGGTGCCATCGAACGTTTTTTCACAAGATGTAATATAAGTCTAAGGTGTCCCATGAATGTGTCTGTGAAGTTTCAGCTCAAAATACCCCATAGATTTTTTTTAATTAATTTTTTTAACTGCCTATTTTGGGGCATCATTAGAAATGCACCGATTCAGGCTGCGGCCCCTTTAATTCCTCACACTCCCCGCCCACGGAGCTCGCGACTGCCTTAAACAGCATAAACAAAGTTCACACAGCTAATATAACCCTCAAAATGGATCTTTACAAAGTGTTCGTCATGCATGCATCAGATCATGTGAGTATGGTATTTATTTGGATGTTTACATTTGATTCTGAATGAGTTTGTTGGTGCTCCGTGGCTAAAGCTAAAATTACACACTGTTGGAGAGATTTATAAAGAATGAAGTTGTGTTTATACATTATACAGACTGCAAGTGTTTAATAATGAAAATAGCGACGGCTCTCGTCTCCGTGAATACAGTAAGAAACGATGGTAACTTTAACCACATTTAACAGTACATTAGCAACATGCTAACGAAACATTTAGAAAGACAATTTACAAATATCACTAAAAATATCATGTTATCATGGATCATGTCAGTTATTATTGCTCCATCTGCCATTTTTCGCTGTTGTTCTTGCTTGCTTACCTAGTCTGTTGATTCAGCTGTGCACAGATCCAGACGTTAATACTGGCTGCCCTTGTCTAATGCCTTGAACATGAGCTGGCATATGCAAATATTGGGGGCGTACATATAAATGATCCTGACTGTTATGTAACAGTCTGTGTTATGTTGAGATCTGCGTGTTTTACTGAAGTCTTTTAAACAAATGAGATTTAAATAAGGAGGAGGAAACAATGGTGTTTGAGACTCACTGTATGTCATTTCCATGTACTGAACTCTTGTTATTCAACTATGCCGAGGTAAATTCAATTTTCCATTCGATGGCACCTTTAATAAAAAAATTATCTTTTTATGTGATGTAACAATATTTAACAGTGTTTGTTGAAAGTACCTGCATCCTGGAGAAAAATCTCCATCTCTGGATCCTTGTGAATCAGCCATGATGAAGCTGCAGGAGAATCTGATGAGTTTGATCTCCTCCAATGACTCTGAATGAACAAAACATTCAGATACTAAATGAAACGATTAAATTAATTTAACAACCTTCATAATTTAACTGAACATATCTTGAGAGTGGGAGAAAAAGGATCATGTGACTGTGTAAACTCAAGCTCAGTCATACTGAAGAATCACAGACATCACCAAACACAAAAGAAACCTTGAAATGTGAAAGAAACCCTTTATTAAAGATTTTATATCAAACAATCACTTAAAATGTCCTGCAGAGATTCATATTAATGTGAGGAAAACACCACACACACTCACCTCGATCAAACTTTTACAAGATACAGCTTCTCAAATCCTCCAGCTTTAACATCGTAAAGATACACGGAAATTCCTGCTTAAACTCTGATAAACGTTTCTATTAAACACTTGATGCTGTTTTTCCGTATCATATTTTACCTGCTTAAAATGGCGACATGAGAACTTTAACTTTCTAGTGACGAGAGAGACGTAAACAGAGACTGAACGACTTTTTTGTTAAAAAATTTAAGAAATGTATATGATCGAGTACATCATGAATCCATCTTCCAACCTGTGTTTTTGTCTTATCCCGAATCACGACGATAGGTACACCTATAATAAGTTATTCAGACTATTTCAAAGCGCTCCGGCTACAATGTAGAGTTGTGACGTTCGCGAACGAACCGATTCTTTTGAACGGCTCATAAACATGAACGATGGGAGCCGAGTCGCGGCTGGAGGGGAGCCGTTCTTTCTGTCGTTCTTTTTTCCTATGCGTGTTTCACACAGATGCACACAAATGAGCTCCTCCGCGAGACAGAACAGTTATAGGGGGAGGGGCGCACCCAGCGCAGATATTAGTTATTAGTTGTGCACGCATCCTTCACGTGAGTACTCCAGTGGAAAAAAACCCTGCGTTCCTCTGTCATTGGGTAGGAGCGGAAGTTGAAGGGGCTGATGTCCTATTTGCAAAGTTTACAGTAGTAATAGTATGTAGTATGTAGACATTTCCATTTTATTTATTCTAATTTTATCTACTTTAAATATTTTTTGTTTTCTATCAAAATGTTCTTGTGTGATAACAATGTTCT
The DNA here is from genome assembly GCF_018812025.1 of Megalobrama amblycephala. Classification (NCBI taxonomy): domain Eukaryota; kingdom Metazoa; phylum Chordata; class Actinopteri; order Cypriniformes; family Xenocyprididae; genus Megalobrama; species Megalobrama amblycephala. The sequence continues at coordinate 44,054,785 of NC_063059.1, read as the reverse complement.
TGTGTGGAAGTGTTTGTAGTAAAAGCTGTTTTGCACAGAAATTCATTGCAGCTGGCTTTGTTTTTGATGTTTATTTGTGAGTAGGTATTGTATGAATAACAAAACACACACACACACACACACACACACACTTTGTACTAAAGGTAAATCCAAAATAGTGATGTCACTCTCTAAGCAGAGGGATTTGTGCAACCCTATGGAATATAGTCCACACATGACAAATGAGGTAATAATCAATATTTCAGAATAATTCAAACTCAGATATTGGTGTGTGATATCCGAGTTTTAATTATTTGACTACAAATCTCACCTCATCATTCCTCCCAGTGATTATTTACAGGATAAACTGAGATGCCCCCAAGCTGGCTTCTTAAAACTGACTAAATATTTAAAAAGAGCCAAAAGAGCCGTTCTTTTGAACGGCTCTTTGAAAGGAACGGATCGCGAAGATCCGGATCCCCTCAAAGAGCCATAAATCCCATCACTACTACAATGTTCTTCCGCATGTAGTTTGTTTATTAACCTCTAAAGCGCCAAAAGTTAAATAGTATACCTTTAGAAAGATCTTCATCTGTGTTCCGAAGATACATTAATGTCTTACGGGTTTGGAATCTGGTTGAGTAATTAATGACATAAGTTTCATTTTTGGCTGAACTAACCCTTAAAACTTAAAACTCTAATGAACTTTCTTGTTCTCGTTCTTGAAGATGCTTTCCTGTGTAATGACAGTCACGTGAAGTAGAAGAGGGATTGTTCCTGATCCCTGAGAGTTTGACCAACATCCTCCTCTTCATTCATATAGCCTACAGTATGAATCATGTACACTAATGGTCACCCTTTTATTTGTTAAACACAATCCATTAAATAAACACTTTCATTTTAGAGAAAACAACAAATTAATAAAAATATAAATTATAAGCTTTGACAAAGAAAATATTAAACTAAGTGAGTGCATAATTCTGCAGCATAAGCAATTTATGAAAAAAACTTTCTTGCAGAGTAATTTTATAAAATCTGAAAATGTTAATAAAAACAAATTAGGCCACTATTTGTATTCTTATAACATATATAAATGTATTCATACTTTTTGTAAATATTTACAAAAATGTGAAGGGTGTACTCACTTCTGTGAGATACTGTGTGTGTGTGTGTGTGTGTGTGTGTGTGTATATATAGATAGATAGAGAGAGAGATACTGTGAGATACTTACATATATATATATATATATATATATATATATATATATATATATATATATATATATCATGGGTGTTTCCTCCAAGTAGGCAAGAGGATGAGAAAAAAATAGGATAAGAAAATAATCCATATTACATATAAAACAACACAAATTATGACATTAAAAAGAGCACAAGTCACTCGTATTTCTAAAGGAACGCTGCCCAACAGCGACACCTGCAGGTAAAGTTACAGCAGGAGTCGTGCCTCCCTTTGCTTTCATAGGAAACCATAGAAAATCATCAGACTCCCAGCATGTGGTGGGTTTTGTGGGGGGTAATTGAGAATGAATGGAGGAAAGTCACATGAGAGGAGGCAATGTCTCCATCGCGCTATGATTGGATGTAATTGGTTATGATTGTATATGATTGGTGAAATTAAAAATACATCTTCGTGTCTGTGACAGACGGTGTTTACGGAGCATGACTGATGATCCAAAATAGCCTAAGTTGACTATTAAAAAGAAAAACATCACAACACAAATAAAATATATTGTTTAAATTATTATTGCCTTTAGTTATTATTTTGGAATGAATGTAGAAATGCTTAAAACACTAACTTGATGAGATTGACTTGGTTTTGATAAATAGATAATTTATTACAATACATTGTTAATGTAAAATTACAAAATAGAATTGTATTTGGTTTCTTTTTTGATGTAATGTAAAATAATGTTCATTTAACAAGGAAGATGTGTCAACATTAAGAGTAATGCATGAATTTATATTGATTCATAAATACATAAAAAATGTGCCTCCTTATTTCAGAACACCACTGCACACCACTGAGATATATATATAATTATGTTAACACAATTAACATGTGCATCCCAATTCATGTACTTATGCACTATTCTATGACATTTTTAACCCTTGTGCACTCAAAAAAAAAGTTACACTTAGGTGCAAAATGGACAAAAATGTCCATGCCAAAAACCTGTCATAGAAATATGATTTATTAATATTTTTTTTCACTTTCACTGATGTCAATTAGATACCAAACATTCATTAATTTTAAGAACTTTAACCCTTTAAATGCTGGTTTGTTTACATAATGCCATAGGTGTTTTTTTATGAAAAAATTAAAAATAGTAGTTAATTTTCATAAACTAAATGCTAAGCAGAATTTTTTTTCTTTGCTTATTAGATTCTTGGGTGGGTCAATGAAGAACAACAAAATTAATTTTGAGGCATTTATATTTTTTATGTAGTGTCAAATGTTTTAAAAAACTAACACTTAGGTGCAAAATGGACAAAAATGTCCATGCCAAAAAACTGTCATAGAAATATGATTTATTAATATTTTTTTTCCACTTTCAGTGATGTAAATTTTTTAACCAGCATCTGTTCTATCCATAGATACCAAATATTCATTCATTTTAAGAACTTTAACCCTTTAAATGCTGGTTTGTTTACATAATGCCATAGGTGTTTTTTTATGAAAAAATTAAAAATAGTAGTTAATTTTCATAAACTAAATGCTAAGCAGAATTATTTTTTTTTTGCTTATTAGATTCTTGGGTGGGTCAATGAAGAACAACAACATTAATTTTGAGGCATTTATATTTTTTATGTAGTGTCAGATTTTTATAAAAACTAACACTTAGGTCCATAATGGACAAAAATGTCCATGCCAAAAAACTGTCATAGAAATATTATATATTAATATTTTTTTCCACTTTCACTGACTGTTTTTTTTTTATCAGCATCTCTTCTATTCATAATTACCAAACATTCATTCATTTTCAGAAATTTAACGCTTTAGAAATCGGTTTCTTTACATCCTCAGCTTCTAATGCACCTGTGTGCTCACTCTCAGTGGGCAGCACTAGCTTCAGAGCTTCCTCTGCTGAGTAACGTCTCTTCAAACAATGAAATGATCAACCCCTCAAGCACCACATATTTATAGGTTTGGCTGTGAGGATACCTGTGTGAACTCAAACTTTGTATAATATCTACCAGACTAAAAAAATCAGCATTTTCTTGTGGTGAAAACTAAAACAATGTGTTTAGGGGCTTCTGAACTTCTACTTCAAATTCAAGCGTAACTTATCTCCGTACAAAAACAATAACAAGTGAAAAAGTGCAATCAAGGGTTAAAATGCGTGTTTGGTCAAAAAAAAAAAAACCTCAAAACCTTCTTTGACCTTTTTCATAGTTTTCACATGACCCTATGACCCTGCCAAGGGTGTGACTCATACATGGAGTGGGATTTTTGATTGCCAGTATGATATAATTTCTTTCAAACTAATTACACAAATTAAATTTTCAGTAAACACATGCAAACTACACTCTGGCATCCTTACCAATATACCCACACAATTATAGCTGCATTATTTTTAAAATTGACTTTATCATAGACTATAATATGCATAAGCAGAAAATACAAATAAAGTGAGTATTTCTTTTATATGCCAAATTTGAAAATATGGCACAATCTAGTAAAAAATGGTAAAAATGTCAAATTTGAAGCCTTGCCGATAGAATGAATGCCTATTTGCAAATATTGTATCATTTTATAGTCAAATGTCCCTGGGTTAAAAAATTGCAGTTTTAATGGGTTTCAATGTGGACATTTTTGTCCTTAAGGTCCTAAGTGTGAGTATTTTTTGTACAGAGGGTAAAATTGATTTTTTGAAGGAAATGAGGGTAAAATATTAAAATTCCAATAAAAATAAACACCTGAGCCAAAATTCATGTAGTTGGCATTAACAAAGGCACACTTATAACAAAAAACAAAACTGAAATGGACAAAAAATGTCCATAAGGATGCACAAGGTGCAAATAGTGCAAGTAGTGTGTTCACACAGAAAATTCCAAAAAGAAAAAGTGCACTTTAAATACCCGGATGATGCACTAAATTAACGGAAAAAAGGAAGTGCGGAGGGGGATCAGACGTCGATGTTTAATGACAAAATAACCATATAAAATTTACACACTACATGGATGAGTACATAGTGCATAATAGTGCATAGTGTATAGTGCGTCATTTGGGACGCAACTAACATGTTTCTAGCATGTGTTGCTAGCATGATTAGCTTGTTGTTAACATGTTGCTAGCATGATTTATGCTGCCCCCCCTCCCTTTCTTTCTCCTCCACCTACAATATAGAAAATATAATGTTTTATTTTTGATAAGTTCATGTTCATAAACATTGAGGGGAATTGATGCGCTACTTAGTAAACCAAGTACAGTAATTGTTCAAGTTATTTCTAATTCCTGACTTTTTCATTAGTTTCTAATGTTAGGATTATCCGCAATATAAATAAAAGAAAGGTTTTTTTTTGTTTTGTTTTTTTTTTTTGAAAGATAAAAGGGCTGATTTTTGTTTATTGCAAGAAACTCATAGTTGAAGGGCTGATCACAGTTTTTGGAAGAGTCAGTGGGGTAAGGACATTTGCTTGTGTCATGGTACAAATAAATCAGCAGGGGTCTATTCTCAAAGGAAATTTCAGGGGGAAAATTGTTCACAATAAGAGTAATAATAATGAAGGAGGTTAAAACTCATACTAGAGGACTCACATATGCAAAATATTATAGCTCATATTTATGGTACTACTTGCAAATCTACAAATCTGCTGTTACTTCATGAATCAGAGAAACAAACTGCAGATCTTTCAACTAAATACATGAATGGCAAAATTATACTTGGGGGTGATTTTAATGTGTCCCAGAAAATAACTTAGATGGCCTCCCAAAGAGTAAAAGATGATGTCAGTAAAATTATTTCTGGGTTATGTAATAATTTAGGACTTGTTGATGTATAGACTAATCAGGTATAGACATGACATCATACCAGAGTTTGGTGTTCGATGTGATAAAACAGATTTAACAGAGGAAGAAGCTCAAAATCTCTTCAAATTACAAGGGGATTTAAATAAGCATAATGAAGAAAAGTCAAAAGGTGCTTTCAATCACTCCAAAAGGAAGTGGCTTGAGCATGGTGAAAAAACACAAGATATTTTCATTCTTTGGAAAAAAAGATTGTGGCAAAAGATTATCAATTAATAAATTACACATAAATAATACTTTACCTACAACTCCAAAACATCAAATCTTTGTATTCCAGCTCTGAAATACAGAACTCCTTATCCTGTTAACCTTCACAAGGACGCTGATGCACTGAATTGATCTTTGTTTAAATCAGATCAAAATTACTGTTAGATTTATTGTTATTACCTTGACAAACTATACATCTTTAAAAAGATCTAAGACTTCATGTATTCAGTGTTTGACCTCTTTTATTCTAAGAACTTATAGTGACAGTTGTGTCTTAATTTGTGTCAGGAGTTATGAAAATTTAAAAAAGTGTAGATACCTTTAATATGAATTATGAGAGTCCCGAGCAAACAATAGCCATCATTTCACTGTCACATTTAACTTTAGACCCGATACAGTCCGGCTATGAGTAACCCACTGCTAGCCAAAATAACCTTGAATTTGGTCACATGTCATTTTTGCCAAAATAACTTGTAAGATGTATGATAATCCATCATGTAAGCAAAGCCAACAGTGATTACAAGGTGTTTGGTTTCATTTCTTTGACATGTTTTGTGTGTACAGCCATGATTTAGCTCTGAATTGGATGGTTTGAGTGCAGTCTGCTTTTAGTTCACCTGACAAAATCGAGCCCTGATTCAGAGCAACAATGTGACATCAGGATATATAGATATAAATGATATAGTCTCAATCTATATTGCTTTAGAAAATACATCGATAGATCTTAAAAACTCTATATTGCCCACCCAAGTGTGTGTCCAAGCAAAAGAGAATGACTCCCTGTCACAATTACTGTAATTAAAGTAAAAAAATAAAAATAAATCAAAGTTGTGTGAAGATTAGCACAGCAAACAGGAACACGCTACAGAAGAAAACAATGCTGAAGGAGCAAATCATTCAGTGAATAAATGACACCACCTGCTGGAGAAAGAGGAAAGCACACAATGAAAGAATCAATGTATTATTTTAATCAGTGGCGCCTGCAGCCGTATGGCTGTACGCACTCTGCGTACCTTGAGAGGGCGCTAATTATGCCGTTTTTATTTTTTACATAATTTTTAAATTGATTATTAAAATCTATCTGCGTACACTCATGACATATTAAGAGAGCAAGAGAAAATGAAAATAAATAAAGGTGTGCATTTGTGTGTTGTAAAGTCAAATGTGTTTATGTGCGTTAGGGCTGGGCGATATATCGCATGAGATTGTCACGCGCATTTCGTCAGTAAAGCCGGTTCCCTGATTACCGCTAAATCGGCATCACCTGCTTTCAAATGGAGCGGCATTTAATAGACAGAGTCGTAGATCACTGACAAGCTACGCAATATCGCGTTCATATCGCAGATGAATCGCCTTCGATAATGAACGCGATATTGCGTGGCTTGTCAGTGATCTACGGCTCTGTGTATTAAATGCCGCTCCATTTGAAAGCAGGTGATGGCGATTTAGCGGTAATCAGGGAGCCGGCTTTACTGACGAAATGCGCATGACAATCTCATGCGATATACCCGAGTTTTTGCGGGTTGGGCTAATTCTGTGCGTCCCCTGAGATAAAATCCTGCAGGCGGATTGAAATCCTGTTTCAGACTGAAAACCTTGTTTATTTGAGAATTATTTGACTGTCTGCTGACTTACATACTGAGAGTTTGTCTTTCACCAAGTGACAAATACAATCTGACAAAGTGTACAATGAGAAACGAGCAAACACCTGAAGGCGTATCAAATAAAAACATCTGAAGGTTATTCTCTCTCTGTGTAAATCCTCGATCTCTTTTTCTGACAGAGTCCTGAAACACACAGACAGATGTTCTCTATAAATATGTTTACATTTATTCCTTCAGCAGAAGCTTTTATTGTATTTTCTTATGAAGTGAATGTTTGCTGTCAGACGCTTCTTTCTCTCTCTGTACCTGAATTTAGGGTTTTCCTTGGTCACAACAGCCACTTCCAGCTCAGTGCTTTTGAAGTCCATGGAAAGCACAGTAGACAAACACGAGATCGCCATCTAGAGGACAGGAGACAAAGGTGAGCATTAGTGATGGGAAGTTCAGATCATTTTACTGACTCGGACTTTTGAGTCTCGTTCAACAAAATGAACGAATCTTTTTTCGGTCATTTCGTTCATTTTAGCAAAATGTAATTAAAATGTTACGTGTTACTTCCCCAACACATCTACTACTTATGCAAACGTTGATCCCACTACAAACAATACAAAACTACAATGCTATAAGATTCAGAAATGATTAATTCATTACCTGGGTCTTCAGTTTATGACAAGCTGATTAAGCTCACCTCACCTCTTGTCTGACAAGTCTTCGGGTTTAAGTCATTCCTTAATCACGTGACAGGCAGTCCCATGCTAAACCAATGCAGTCTGAGCCGGTAAGATAATTGATTAGTTCTTTTTATGAGTCTTTCGGGTTTTTGAGTCGTTCCTTAATCACGTGACAGACTCATACACTAAGCCAATGCATTCTGAGCCGGAAAGAGAATTGATTAGTTCTCTTCATGAGTCTTTCGGGTTTTGAGTCGTTCCTTAAACACGTGACAGACCCATACGCTATTTCTGACATTTCTGTCACTGTTTTTGTTACTGTTTCTTGAATAAATAAAGCCCTGTTATAAATAAAATATTGATTAATTTATCTTTTTGACTGTCTATCTGTAAATAAACACTAGGCTATATAATAATATAATAATCCAAGCCTACAATACAAAGTATTTATAGCCTAGTTTGTTCATTTTTACTCCAATTTTGAGTTTGCTGTTATAATAATTGCTTTTCCTAGGCAGACTTGACATATTGGTCTAATATAAGAAGATTGCTCAAAAAGGACATAATGACATAAATTAAAAGCAAATAACATTTTGAATTTGAATTATTAATGTTAGTTTAAAACATCAAGGTTATGATAACTTCAGCTTTAACAGTTGTAACACAAACTCAAACAAAACTGGAGAGTTAACGTTATTTACTAATAAATATAATGTGCTTGGGTCACACAGCATAGTGTATGGGTATGTCACGTGATTAAGGAACGACTCAAAAACCCGAAAGACTCATAAAAAGAACTAATCAATTCTCTTTCTGGCTCAGAATGCATTGTCTTAGTGTATGAGTCTGTCACGTGATTAAGGAACGACTCAAAACCCGAAAGACTCATGAAATGAACTAATCAATTGAATCATCAGGTGAACTACTTCTAGCAGTACAGAACCTGTAGAATATTGCACATGCGCGACTGAACGAATCACCCCCCGAGACGACTCGTTCTTCCCGAGTCACATTAAAGATTCGTTCAAAATGAACGAATCGTTCAAGAACGACACATCACTAGTGAGCATTATAATATTCAGTCAAACACACTGCTGACTAACATCAACATCTCAACTATTATTATTATTACTCCACAGCGCTCTGTTTAAAGCATGATTATGATTCAGTGGTGTATTTCTGTGGCCTAATATTTTTGACGATATGCAGTTCTATAGCTTATTATTTGTTTTCAACGTTGCAATAATATTTCACAATTTTTACTGCAGTTTTGATCAAATAAATACAGCCTTAGTGAGCAGAAGAGACTTTAAAAAAAAATCATACCAAACTTTATTACTGTAATGATGGGTCAACAGAGTGAGGATCCATTTGCAGCTTTTATTCAAATGAGCACTGTACAGGCAAGGGCTAGGCAGAAGCATAAACAGGGACAGGCAATGGTCGTGGCGGGCGGCAATGAATCAGGGTCTTACAACAAGCAGAGATCAGGGCAGGCGGCAGGCAGAAACAGAGTCCAGGAAACAGGCAAGGATCAGGGTAGGCGGCGGAGAATCACAGGTAGATAAACAGTCCAATTGGTAACAGAAAAACAGTCCACAGAAAACGCTCAGAAATGATCACCTCGGCAAATCAAGACTTCGTGGGGTGTGTGTGTGTATTGCTGCGTTCACGTCACCTTGTATTTACCGGTATCTTGAAATGACAACACGTGACGTTATATTCGGAGCTGTTCATGTCCTTTTGGTCCTTGGACTGGGAATTATGCGTTTCCATGGCACCACTATCAACGCCTAAATTAATCTAGGTGGTCAGGTGGTATAGTGGCCACGGTCAGGTGGTATAGTGGCCACGTGGTACATCTGGGAGCTTTCAGAAAACTCCCAGCTTACAAGCTGTAACTACGATCTCTATGAGGACGTGAACGCTTTTTACAAGCTAGAATCTCGTAACTACAGGAATTACAAGGCCGCGTGAACGCACCTTTAAATTTAGCATTTTTACATATTAGAAAAACAAGTTGTATATCATTTAGGCCTATATTATTTTTCACAAAATAATAATCTTGCATAAGGAAAATTAGCTTGTATCTGCTAATTCTATTCATCAGTGTTAAAATAAAAAACAAAGAAACCACATTTTCCATATTTCATTTCTGGTTTAAAAAAGAAAAAATGAATGGACGCAAAAGTACACGGTCCGGTACACGGACCATTTTTCTTGTTTTTTCGCGTACTTCTTTAATAGATAATTATGCTAAATTATGACTTTAGAAACAATCATTTGAATAAATGAAATCTAACCAATTTTCTATTTTTACATTTTTTGTCTTGTTATTTGCGCCGTGGGCTGTACCATTGGCACGGGGGTGTGGCCGCGGACTATATCATCTCATTGATGTAACTGCTTTATTTACACTGCGTGTTGAGGAGTAGTTTAAAAGTCTGAACTGAGAGGATGACCCTTTTCACACGAAGTGCCATCATTTTCATTATTAATATAGTAACTGTGCTAAATATAAGGCAGTCTCAGACTGGCCATCGCGAGCAGCTGGGAAAAGTGAAATCCAGGTGGCCTGCCCAGCTTGTTTGTATTTATTTACTTATTCGTTATTATTTATACCTTATACTCTTGGTCAGGGGGATGCATTTACTTGGTACTATACTGTATAACCACGAGATCCCAGTTCATTTTCAGTGGGATAGGCAGCAGACGGAGGGCAGGTGCCACGAGCAGCATGAAAGATAAAAAGACTACCAAGCGAATATATATAGCCTACATATATATATATATATATATATATATATATATATATATATATACACATACATATATATATATATATATACACATACATATATATATATATATATACACATACATTATATATATATAAAGAGCAATGATTTTGTTAGGTTTTTAGCTCTCGTTTGAAATACAATATTTACCAGTAAAGATGCAGATGTTTTCTCTTGCGCTTGAGCTTCTGCACTTCACGCGCTTCTCATTAGCTTAAAATCTAGCACAGGTATTAATTCTGTTCATTAGATGCGGTTTGCAAGACTATGGTTTATTTATTATTAATTCCAATAAATTAATACAAATAGGCCTAGTTTGATTTGGCACATTGCCCATCTTGTTTATAGTTATATTGACTTATTTATTATTACTTTATTTAATGCCATGCCATTACTGCGGGAATCCAACATCCAACTTGCAGCAAGTAGATATGTTGATGTGAAGGATCTTGGCAAGGACTGCTGCTCGCGAGCTGCCCTCCGTCCGCTGCTTATCCCCTGACCAAGAGTAGGCTATATTAAAAGTAATAACGAACATGTAGTCTAGGTAAATACAAGCTGGGCAATGTGGCAAATCAGCCAGGCCACCGGGATTTCTTTTTCCCGGCTGCTCGTGATGCCCAGTCTGCCTTTTAGGCTACATTTAGCACAGTTATTATATTAATAATAAAAATAATAAAAATGATAGCACTTCGGGTGAAAAGGGTCATCCTCTCAGTTCAGACTTTTAAACTACTCCTCAACACGCAATGTAAATAAAGCAGTTACATCAATGAGATGATAGTAGTCCTATAACTCGCAATTGCGAGATAAAAAGTCTCAGAATTCTGACTTTTTATCACACAATTGTGAGAGATTCTGAGATATAAACTCGCAATTGCGTGATAAAAAGTCAGAATTCTGAGATAAAAGGCGCAATTATTCTTTTTATTTTTTTATTTAGTGGCAGATACGGGCTTCCATATAAAGCAAATGATTGGAAATTAAATAAAAACTTATTAGAGAATGAATAGTTTAAAAATAAAGCCACTGAAATCATAGGAAAATATTAGAAATGGGCATGTATCTACAATAAATTTGGTCACAATTGGGAATGAAGGAAATTTGAATACTAAGTGTAGCTGCAATTAAGAGAGCTCGAGAGTAGAGAGAGAGAGAGAGAGAGAGAAAGAAAATAAATTAATTGAAGAAATAATGGAATTATCCAGTAAACAAATATTAACAAATGACGAACTTTTTCCTTGCAATTACAATTAGACACAATTTATGCAGACAACGCTAGAGGTGACTTTAGACAGAAGTGGATGGAACAAGGTGAGAAAAATACAAAATATTTATTAGAATAATATTTAGAAAATCGTAATAGGGATATATCATCTATACGTTACTCATGATTAATAATAAAGCATAAAGCATGTGAAAACAATAAAGATATTGCTGAATATGTCACCCAGTTTTATAAAAATCTATATACTTCAGACCCTCATAGAGAAACAGATTTATTTTTGAGTAACATTTCTGACACAACAAAGAAATTAGATGAAGAATTAAAATTATTTTGTGACAAAGATATTAGTGTAGGCTTGAAAGATAATAAGTATCCAGGGAACGATTGGTTTACCAGTGAATTCTGGAATGTTCAGTGGTCAGTTTTCTCCTCTTTTAGCAGTCATGTTTAAAGAATCCATTGAATGTGTTGAACCTCGCTCACTGTACGATGTTTAGGAGCTTGTTTCACGATGATCATATTTCATCTGGGACAGCCCAAAATCGTGTGTACCAGGCATTAGATAGAATAAATCTTTTTGTAGACTTTGAGCTTTGTAACTTTGCAGATCTTATATATGCACAAACAGTTACATAACAGAGTAAAGAAAGAGAAAACATGAAACGCATCATATGGCCCCTTTAATACATTAAAGGTGCAATATGTAATATTTTTGCAGTAAAATATCAAAAAACCACTAGGCCAGTGTTATATATTTTGTTCACTTGAGTACATAAAATATCCCAATTGTTTCCAACTGTTTCTAAATCGTGAGAAAACTGCAATTTTAATCAATGCTCCGGGACGTGTGAGGAGTCGCCTGTCAATTGCGTCATACCCGCGTTATCCTTGTTTCCGGTTTTATTTTGTAGAAACCATGGAAACACCAAATACGCTCAACACATTTAGTCTTTTTGTTTAAATCTAATTTTCTTGATTTTTTTTGCGAGTACCATGCTTTACCATGCCTCAGAGAAAAACCCTATTTTGTCAAATAGCTAACATAGCATAATCAGATGCAGCTTTATTTTTAATAACAGTTATACAGCATTTTCTCCATCATACAATACGTTTTAAAATTAATTGTATGTTATTTATCAACACAAGCCATCCAATATTTAATATGATATAGTAAAATCGATCTATCTTACTGCAGTGTGTAACAGTGTCTCACAGCAGCCACCAAGTGAACGCACAGAGTAACGTTATAACATCATTTTCAACACTCTCAAATGTATCTAATATGATAAACAGAGCCGTGTTTCCACATACTCATGACTGGAAAAGCCGAAGCGGTGCCAGCGACTGTGACATAATGTGTGTTGCGCAATTGTTCCAGCGGCCTCGTTCAGCTCCACAACACTCGGTCCTGCTCTGCTTCATACTACAGTAACGTTAATAATCGCATCCATGAACATGATTTCTCCCTGAGTCCTATCCCAATTCTATTCCACCGTCTGTTGAGGTGACGATCACATGTCCCAAGATTCTGCACTCAAACTTGGCATCATCAAGTTACGCCTTTGTTTTGGCCTCTAGTGACTTCTAGCAAACAAGATTATTACATACTGCACCTTTAATAAAAATGTAATACAACTATTATTAAAATCATGATGTACACACTCAAGCTTCCATTATTTGTTTTCTTAAAGTGAGCTTGCAACTGTTTTTTTAATATGTATAAATATGAGAAATTAATCTTTCTAGCCTTTGTCTCCCTCTGCTGGTACAACACAAACACAAACATATTCAGGCTCTATTTTCTTTGTAACAAATACTGTTTATACTGTTCCTTTATACAAATAAAAAGGTTAATTTCTGAATGAGAAACTGTAATTTGCTGCTCTGAAATAAAAGGTGTTTCACTGCCGCCTCATCATGTTTGTCAGAGGATCATTGAAATCTAAATGAAGTCTTAAGGCCTGTACACACCGGGACAAATATCGCACGCGTTTATCACCAGCGTTTTTCGAGATGTTTTTTGTGTTCATACCCAAGCGATTTTCACTGGCGATGCGCAGAGTGAACGTGCAAATTCACTCCCTGACAGTATGTGGTGTTTGCGCTTAACGGTAGTGCAAATAAACATATTTATGATATTAATAACGTTAAGGATAAAAATGCAAATATTAAATGGCATATATATGACATATGAGAGATGGTAGTCAGAAACGGTAGTGCAAATAAGTCACATAATGACAGTAGTGCAAGTGAACGGTAGTGCAAATAAACATATTTATGAAATAGACATTCTCAACAATATTTCTTGAATGCAAAAGAAAAAAAAACAAATACAAAATACAGAAATAATACACATCTATTGGTGTGGCCAAAAAGTGGCAGAGCATCCATAGCATGTGTCTCAATCAGCTCCCTAGTTCACTAGTCAGGGTTTTTCGTGTCGGTGTGCACACTCACATTGGCGCCCTTTGTTTAGTCACGAGGCATTAAATGTCAACGATAATCGTGCGCGATATTCGTCCCGGTGTGTACAGGCCTTTAATTTATAACAGTGAAGTCACTGTATCTTCAGTCTCTGATTCTGTTGACTGTGAGTCTCTGTAGTGGATTCTTATTCACCATCAGATGATCCTCAGAAGATCAGACTGTCATCTAAATCCTAAAATAAAACACACAAACAGTCACATATGCAGTATGAGACATTACATCTGTCACATCTTTTCATTAGAAAACTTAGCACTGACTAGATAAGCTATATTAATTCATTCTCTAACATGATAATATTGCTTTAGAAACTGAAGCTGAATTTAAGACTCATTATCTGAAATATGCTGTTACTGAACCTAGAACTAGAGACCTGGACTCCCACGGGACCCAACGAAACAGAGTGCGGTACAGGACAAGATTTGATGGGCGCGTGTGGGCATGGGTGGTAAGATGCTCATGTGTGTGGGTTGCGGGAGAATAAAATGATTTGCAGGACTCTCACAAAATAGAAATATCTAAACATAAAATATAAAAAAACGAATACATTGTTATTAATATATTGCAGAAAAGCAACAAGAAAAAATTAAATAAAAACAATTTACAGTGGCAAGCATATGCCAGATTCTATTCTATTTATTGTTTGCAGTGTTGAGCAATGGTTTTATAAAGTTTAGAATAAAAAAACTGACTTTTTAAATCCTATTATTATAACACACAAAGTGTAAACATTATGAAAGATTCATTGTTCATATATTCATTGTGTTGTAACAAAGCTTTGTGAGATTGCGTTGAAGTGAGATGTCAGCTTTTTCGCCATTATAAAGGGAGCGCTCTTTGCACGCATTCTGCCATACCAAACCATGCACGCTGCAGCTTGCTTTTCTGGTAAAACTAACTGTGTTTTGTGAATGCTAATGCTTTAATAACAAATATTTTATCAGAAGCGTTTATGCTGGGATGTTGTGGTGACACATAACTTAATATTTCATCTTAATTTCATGGATGTACTGACAAAACTCTATATAGGCTACTTTTATGCAGGAATGTTGCAGGCAGGAGCAGGAACATTTTTTGCAGGAGTGGGCATGACTGAAAAAATCCTTCCCACACAGGTCTCTACATTGAACAATTTCCTTTTATTTCTAGTGAGTAAAACAGTCATTTGAACTTTAAATGAAAATATGTTGATAAAATTGTTAAAAACTATTGTTACCTTAGTATCTCCAGTTTATAATGTAGATCATCCTTCAGATCTTTTAGCAGCTTCACTCCTAAGTCTCCTAGTTTATTCCCAGACAGATCCAGTTTTCTCAGGTGTGAGGGGTTTGATTTCAGAGCTGAAGCCAGAGCAGCACAACCTTCATCTGTGACACCACACTTACTCAACCTGTAGAGAACAATGACATACTCTTTACTCTCTCAGATCAGAGACTTCATTATTAAAAAAAGCACAGATCACCATGTTTGATGTAAGTGAGATTTACCATGTTATTTGTGTGTGTTTGTGTGAGAGGGAAACCTTATATAAAAAACTTATATAACAAATTATGTATATCACATTAAATAATATGTAAAGATGATCACGGAAAAGAGATGGATGTGATGGTCATTAAGGATGAGTTTTTGTTCTTCATGTATCAATGTTCTGACTTGTGCTGTCATGATACGATACCTTGATACATGTCATGATATCGATATGCAATACCATAGGGCAGAGGTTCCCAACCACATTCCTGGAAGCACCCCTTGGAGCAGAGATTGTATATTATAGGGAAATAAGAGGGTCTGTATCTCTTACCATTGGAGAAAGCGTAATGGCTGACATAATCATGTGCGGCACCTCTCAGCCTATTGTGTAATGGCAGAGATGTTAGTGCCCGCTGTTCAAAGCTCTTTCCCTGTGTACCGCCAGTTAGCATTAGCCGTTACCCTTTTTTGGCTAAAGGTTGCAGGCTTGCTTTCCAGTGAGTTTGGCGACAATGCTCCCTGGTTTTCACGGTGCATTGTGGGAATTTTTAGGAGCATTTTTGGAGTCTCAACTAATGAGCTTATGATCTGAATCAGGTGTGTTTGATTAAGGAGATATGGAAATGTACAGTGTTGGAGGGCCTTCAGGAATGTGGAAGGGAACCACTGCCATAGGGTATCAAAAAACGCTGCATATTCTGGTTTAGCCAATCAAAAATTTCTTCTGAAGAGATCACTTTATATGATAAAGCTTTTAAGCTTTTTTACATACATAAATGCTGATCAATTTGGTGTTTATTAGGCTGCTGTCCCTTTAAGACCTGACACACACACAAATCCAAAATTCTGTTACACATTCTTCCTGAATTGTTTATGACTATTTTTATGATGGAGCGTCTCAAACTCCATCTCTGAATATGCTGTGAGTTTGGGTTGTTTATAAAATTCATCTGGATCACAGTGTGCCATTTCATCAGATTAGTAAGGTAAATAATTTATTAACCTACACCACGGGTAGGCAAGTTCGGTCCTAAAGAGCCACTGTCCTGCAGAGATTAGCTCCAACCCTAATTAAACACACCTGAACAAACTAATCATGTCTTCAGGATTACTAAGGCTATAGACAGGTAAGTTTTTTTTTTTTTCAGGGTTGGAGCCAAACTCTAGGACCGCGGCTCTCTAGGACCAAACTTTCCAACCCTTGACCTACACCAACACAAGAGAGTACGTCAATATCTTTGAAATATGCAAACTGTTCATCGTGATTTTAAAATAAATGTTTAATCTCTGAGTTGAGTTTGCATGTTTTGATGTCCAAATATTCTTCAAGAAATTACAGAGGCTGTGGCATTTCTTTAATAAAGAAGTTGACAAATATTAAAAAGATTACGTTAAAAAATAAATGTAATGACAGTTTGATTCCCCTGTTCCATTTTGTTACTTTATGAATAAATTAAATTATAAAATTCAGTAACAGTTTCATGTGAGAGTCACATATGATTTTACCACAGTTCCTCCAGTTTACAGTGAGGATTCTCCAGTACAGCAGACAAGATCTTCACACCTGAGTCTCCTAGATTATTATTAGACAGATCCAGTTCTCTCAGGTGTGAGGGGTTTGATCTCAGAGCTGAAGCCAGAGCAGCACAACCTTCATCTGTAACTCCACAATTACTCAACCTGTAGAGAACAATGACACACTCTTCACTCTCTCAGATCAACAGAGACTTCATTATCAAAGAGAAACCAATAACATAAACTCAAATCACCATGTTAGATGATCTTGGTCTGTGTCACATAGAAAAAAAAAACCATTATAATAACACACCTGCAGTAAAATTCAAGCAGGAATAATACATATTTTTAAATGTATGATCATAATTTGTGCAGTATCTCTTTTTTAGATGATTAAATATGTCAGTGAGTTTTACTGTTATTCTAAGATAGGGCTGTATGATTATGACTTAAAATCAAAATCTCGATTAATTGAACATTTGACTTTGATTACGATTAATGAACGTTTATTTTGTTTTTCTTTTACCCTTATAGTTCACTGACAAGGTTTGTACTGCAAATATGCTTGACTATTAAAAGGTGGGATATTTTTTCCTAATGAAAGCATGCTCCAACTTAACAGCTCACTTTCAGCAGTTATTATGTCTATGGGACGTAATATTTCTTACAGATTTCTGCTCATTGTAAATCAGATACAGATAAATTAGCACAGTATCAGTACATTTATTTTAATGCATGAGAGAGTGATTGTGTGTGAATTAGTCATACCGTCTCTCTATTAATTGTGAAGCTGTAATTACGTGAATTACTCACCCTCATGTCGTTCCACACCCATAAGACCTTTGTTCATCTTCGAAACACAAATAAAGATATTTTGATAAAATCCGATGGCTCATTGAAGCCTCCTTTGACAGCATGTTATTTTACACTTTCAATGCCAGAAAGGCAGTAAAGGCATATTTAAGACAGTTCATGTGACTACAGTGGTTCAACCTTAATTTTATGAAGCAACGAGAATACTTTTTGTGCACCAAAAAACAAGATAACAAATTTGTTCAACAATTTCGTCTCTTCCGTATCAGTCCCTGATGCTCATTGGAGACTGATACTGAAGAGATGAAATTGTGGAATAAAGTTGTCATTTTGTTTTTGTAATTTGTGCTCCAAAGATGAACGTAGGTCTTACGGGTGTAGAATGACATGAGGGTGAATAATTAATGACAAAATTTTCATTTTTGGGTGAACTAATCCTTTAAATGTGTGGACGGCTGTGAGCAGAAGAGAGGGAGTGGGTGGGGCAGGACAGGGGAGAAAGAGGGGGACGAGCATCTGTCATCTGTCAGCGGCCCATGCCAGCTCTCACTAAATATCAGGGGGAAATTGTAGGATTTTTATAGCTGACAAAGTTAAATTCATATGAATTTTGCATTCAATAGCTTACACACAGCAAAAAGAACCTTGATTTCAAATGGTAAATTGAATTAAAATAACAAGTAAATTGTAATGAAATAAGAACAAATTAACAATAGAAAATAAATACATTAGAATAAAGATACAAATGAAATGGACTGCTTTATTTTTTCAGGTAGGTCTAACAGTAGCATTCAGGTATGAAACTGAATAAAGAAACAGATTAATCAAATTTAAAATAACATTGGATATCACTGTAAAATCATTGTAAAATGAAATACAGAATAATCAATTAAAGTTACACAAGATAATCAGTCATTTTCTCTTTGTCTTTTGTTGTTTGATTAAAATTAAGAACATAAAGAGCGGCATGTTTATTAGGCTGTTGTCCCTTTAAGACCTGACCCACACAAATCCAAAATACTGTTACACATTCTTCCTGAACTGTTTATGACTGTGTTTAGATTAATACACACCAAAATGAGCATTTTGACATTATTTCTGAGTGTATTTGACAGTTAGTAAGCCACCAAAGAGAGCTCATTTTGGCACTAGAATTATTATGTGCACGCTTCGGATGGGAGCGTGAAATCTGCAGAAATGAGTAGAATTTGTACAGTGCCACACTGAAATTCAGACCGGGACACACCAAAAGTATTTAACCGGAGTGAATGAGACAGGAGGGTGTGTGAACTCGCTGTCAGAGAGTAGAGAAAGAAAGCGCATCTGGTATTGGTGTATCAATACTGCACAAAGGAGTATTGGAATCCTTTCATATATTTCAGTATCAATACAAATATTGAAATATCAATATTCTTGACAACACTAGTCCTGACTGTGCTGGGATTGAGTGTGTTTAAAGTAGAGATTGTTTAATGTTGATCGTATCTCCTTGTGTTCAATCTAGGGTTGTCACGATACCATAAAAATTTCTTACAATAATATACCAGCTGAAGTATCACGATACCAAGCAGTATCGCGATACCATGCAGTATACAAAATGAACCAAACTTTCATAAACACATGAAAACTGACCAGATTTTTTTCTTAATACTTCATTATGAAGTATTAAGAATGAATAACAGGCTTTTATTACCAGTCAAATGAATCATTGTAAACAAAATTCATCTTAGCACTGCACAGAAGCTGCGTGAAGTGACATTACGCTTGCATTGCACTTCAATTACAATTGCACAAATAATGTTATGAGATTAATGTTTCAAATATAAAAATCTGCAGGCATGCATGTTCAATTGAAGTGTACCTGCCACACATACAACATTCCTTATGGTGACGATACTACCGTTTAAAAAATACAATGGCATCGCCAGTATTTTGAAGCTTTAGTATTGTGATACTACCATAGTACCGGTACACTGTGCAACCCTAGTTAAATCATTTACAGATCAATCACCTCAACTCTAAAGACACTTGAACATAGAAAAACATTATTCCTTACACTTCATTTAGGCCTGGGACACAGTAGACGATTTTCAAATCTTAATTTCAAAACTGTGGGAGATCACAGACATAATGACAGTTTCAACCGATTTTTAACATTGTTATCCTCTGAACGTACACACTAGATGATTGAGTAGGACCGTGAGACCACACACCTGTTTATTGTAGGAACGATTTCACAGTGAGACGAGATCTCACGGAGACTAACGAGATCAAACGTGACTTGAGAAGATGGCACCTTAGTGACATCACTAACCCTGAAATTTACATAAACCCAGCCCCCGTGAACATGCAATAAAGTTATTGCAATACAATATGTAACAAAAAAGCAGTATGATGTCCAAATATTCTTGTTCAAGAAATTACAGTGGCTGTAGCATTCCTGTCATAAAGCAATTGCCAAATATTAAAGATTAAGTTAAAATTTGATTTGAATGTCATTTGGCCAGTATTAAATAGGGATTTGATCTGATGTAAAGTAGGACAACAACAATGCAGTCACTCTCTGCAGGCATTTGTTATAATACATAATATGGTTGTTTATACAATGTACATTATATTATGTATGTTAAAAGTGTTGTTCTATAAAACTGTATGATTACTTGCTTTTGATACTTTATTTGAATCATACATTATTGCACCATTGTTATTATATATGCAGGGTGTTGAAACCAGCCTCTCACCAGCCTACCTACACAATTGTTTAACTTACCAACCATTCAGAACTTCTACCAGTCAAAAATAAAAAATAAATAAACCAGATTAACTACATCACAGATAACACACACACACACACACATATATATATATATATATATATATATATATATATATATATATATATATATATATATATATATATTACTGCTGGGTGGTATATTGAGTTTGTATGATATACCGATATATTTAAATATACGATATGGAATGAGGCGATACTGTTTATATCAATATACACTTAGTTTTATACAAGCGCATCTGAAAAACATCGGTGGATGCAGAGTGCTGCTGTGGGGGAAATGCACAATATAGTTTGGCCTAAACATGAGACATGCTTAATATTAAAGGCTTTAAAAATAACTTGAAATATTAAGATATAGTTAACACGTAGGCCTATCGTTTAAAGCGGCTTGCCCCGTCAGATGCTCTGACAGATTCATGTGCTGACAGATAATTGCACTGTTTAATGCTTTTGTGATGTGGTGTTTTCCTAAGCGCATAACTTATATTTCACAGGTATATTCTCCATCTGTAAATGTTAGAAAGTCATACAAAATTTCCATTTTGCTGTCAGGAGTAGACGAGCCTTCTGCTAGCGAATCTCATTCTCCTCTAAACTTCATACTTCCGTGAGTGAGCGCCGCCATGCGCATTCGCGCCAAATAGATGGAGCTCAAAAGAATGGGATCGCCATAATTTGACTAAATTATACATTTTGATAAAATGTTTGTTGTTGAATAATAAATGTGCCATATGTAGAATTTTAAACCTACAAGTAAGTCTATTTTTATGATAGCAGCAACTAATAATATATAAATATATAGCTAATTAGTGTGTGTTTTTGTTTTTATTTTAATTTTTAGTCAAGAGAATTTAACTTCTGCTTTAAAAAGCATTATTTTATATACATAATGTGAGGTTGAATTATTTTTTAACGTGTGAAAATTTTGCATGTGAATTTCGTGCAAAGGCCTTTGCTCTCTACTTCTACGCCACTGAAGATGATGAATTCTGTGACTCTTTTTTAAAACAAGTTACTGGTGGACGGAGCTAGTGTGAATAGCGTAAATAGCGTTGCCAACTGTGAATAATTTATCTAGTATAAATAATATTCACTCCCTTTTCTTCAATTCAAACCCTGTATATATTTATTTTAAGTCATTAAAAAAAGGCCTTTGTTTGCTTAACTCTATTTTTATTATCACAATAATCAACAGATTACTTGATTACCAAATAACCGTTAGTGACAGCCCTAACTGTAATAATGGTTTGATTCCCCTATTACATAAATTAAATTATAAAATTCAGTGACAGTTTCATTTGAGAGTCACATATAATCTTACCACAGTTTCTCCAGTTTACAGTGAGGATTCTCCAGTACAGCAGAGAAGAATTTCACTCCTGAGTCTCCTAGATTATTACATGACAGATACAGTAGTCTCAGGTGTGAGGGGTTTGATCTCAGAGCTGAAGCCAGAGCAGCCCAACCTTCATCTGTGACACCACACTTATCCATCCTGTAGAGAACAATGACACACTCTTCACTCTCTTAGATCAACAGAGACTTCATTATCAAAGAGAAACCAATAACAAACTCAAATCACCATGTTAGATGATCTTGGTCTGTGTCATAGATCACAAAACATTATCATAACACACGTAGTCAAATTCAACAGAAATATTTATTAAATAATTGTATGTTCATAATTTGTGCAATATCTCTTTTTAAACAATTATGTCAGTGAGTTTTAATGTTATTCTAAGAGATTATGTGAGAAAGACTATATAAAAACTGACATAAATTAAAACTGTATATCACATCTAGAAATCTAGAAAATTGTTACAGAAGAGGTTAATTTTACGAACCTTAGAGTCTCTTTCAGCTCAAGTCTACCTCACAATCATCTTAAGTGTGTGTGGACGGCTGTGAGAAGAAGGGAGGGAGTGGGTGGGGCAGGACAGGACAGGGAAGAAAGAGGGGGCGAGCAACTGTCATCTGACAGCGGCCCATGCCAACTGTCACTAAATATCAGGGGGAAACTATAGGATTTTTCTATAGCTGACGAAGTTAAATTCCTACGAAATACATTAAATACCATCTGTTTTCCCTTTAAAAGTCTATAGATAAATGTTAATATACATACACTATAAACGCCTATATTTGATAATACATTTGTCAAACATATGTCAAAAAAAACGGTTACATAAAACACAAGCCTACATACCTTCAAAAGTCTCTTTCCTGACGAGGAAAAAGACTTTTGCTCGCATTTCACATTGCTTCCAGCTGCACTTAACAGGTACTTGAGGTCAGCTTGTTATAAATAATAGGGATATTATTTGTTAAATGATAAATAAGCAATTATACAATCATGACTGTGCTGAGATTTGTTGTGTTTAAAGTAATGAGTGTTAAATGTTGATGTCAAAGCGTGTTTTTCAGTGTGACTATCAGTACAGTAGTATCACCTTAATGAGGAGCAGCTCATGTGTTTAATCATTTGCAGGTTAATCACATGAACTTACAGCAGGAGGAAATAAGTACACTTCAAACAAAAATATATTAATTCTCTTACATCATATGAACAGACCTGACATTAAATTGATGAATGGTAATTAGATCATGTTGTTCAACAGTTTTGCTTTTTACTTTATGAATTATTGAAATTGCAATATTAACAGTAACACAGTTTCATGTAAGAGACACATATGATCTTACCACAGTGTATCCAGTTTACAGTGAGGATTCTCCAGTACAGCAGAGAATAGCTTCACTCCTGAGTCTCCTAGATTATTCCCAGACAGATCCAGTTCTCTCAGGTGTGTGGGGTTTGATCTCAGAGCTGAAGCCAGAGCAGCACAACCTTCATCTGTGACACCACAATCCTCCAACCTGTAGAGAACAATGACACACTCTTCACTCTCTCTGTAGCCCATGTAAATTTTAAAGATTTCTAATAAAAGCAACTCTGCATGATATAATGTAACTGATATTCATCTAATCATGTTCACACAAACAGTGTTATAGATGGAAAAAAGATGAATTTGATCAATATAAATGTGAATTAAATGAGATTCCTCTTCAGTTGTCAGAAATTTTTTTTTTTTTTCATTTTGCTCATCTTTCTGCACATCTTTTTCCATCATCATGTTCATTGTTAGTGTTTATTTGTATACTATTTTTTGCTCCATTGGTTTAGATTTGTTGTGTGTAAATCACTCTTCAACAAAGGTGCTGTGTGATGCAGTGGCAAGGTAATGCAGCCGTGGGCGGGGCCTGAGCAGTGTGACATCATGTCTAATGAGACTGCTAAAATAACCAATGGAAAAAATATGAGCAAAAAACATAAGGTAAATAATCATAGGCTGAGCGTCAAACATTTTTAATTACAGCATGTTTTGCAGCGTTGAGCAATGTAGTCAATCACAGTCTGCTGATTTCTTAAACACAATGGCCAATCAGAGGTGTTTAAGCTAGAATCCACTCAATGCTCAAAGTCAGAGTTTTTGTCCAGTGCTGAGTTCTGCATGGTGGTAAATCCTCTCATAACAAAGAACAAAATTACACTGAACAAATTTATAAATGCAACACCTGTTTTTGCCCCCATTTTTCATGAGCTAAACTCAAATATCTAAGACTATTTCTATGTACACAAAAGGCATATTTCTCTCAAATATTGTTCACAAATCTGTCTAAATCTGTGTTAGTGAGCACTTCTCCTTTGCCAAGATAATCCATCCACCTCACAGTTGTGGCATATCAAGATGCTGATTAGACAGGATGATTATTGCACAGGTGTGCCTTAGGCTGGCCACAGTAAAAGGTCATATATTTTAATACAATAAAAGGCCAAATATTGTGAACAATATTTGAGAGAAATAGGCCTTTTGTGTACATAGAAAAAGTCTTAGGTCTTTGAGTTCAGCTCATGAAAAATGAGGGCAAAAACAAAAGTGTTGCGTTTATAATTTTGTTCAGTGTAAGATTGGTGACAGCTTTTTAATTATTATAAAGGGAACGCTCTAAACTTTCTATACTATATACAATCCATTCAGAATTTGAATAAATCTTTTGTTTTTCATGCTTAACCAGGAGTGGTTAAATTCATGTATTTGAGCAATATATATTGCCATTTATGTGTGATTTTTCTCTTTTCCCACAAATAAATTATTTGGTGTGTCATTTGATTGGGAGGAGCAGCCATCAATCTGAGTGGGTCAGTGCCACCCTGACCTTATGTAGCCTCACCACTGATGTGATGTGATATCCAATATCAGATATCAAACACATTAACTGTGATTCATCTAAAATCATTATATGTTCATTACAATCTCAATCACTCTGATTTGATCTCACTAATGTATTAACATTTATATCAAATTAAAATTAATATATAAAAAAGTCTAAATATAAATGTTTATCATACATGCATTATAAATGCGCATTTGAAAATAATACAAATGTCATAAAAATGGTTATGTTTAAAAGCTTAAGAGTGACATATTTTTGATTAAATCATTAATTTATAATGTTTAAGCTAGAAATGTGATAATGTTTTAACAGTGATGATTGTTCTCAGTGTTACTTACACAGCTGATCTAGTTGCTGTAACCACAGGCAGCAGCTTCTGAAGAACTTCATCTGCTGTGTTTTCTGTGCCACTATTTGAAAATAAAAAGGTAATTATTTTCTTTTTCTTGTCAATGTAGCTGTGGCAGGTCTTCATTAGTCTTCATTTACACTACAACACTTAGTGCACAGATCAATTTTGACATCAGATTTTTTTGTCCCGTCCGTTGCTATGGTTATCACTATGTCAATCATCCTCCAGTTCTAGGAGTCTCCCACATATTGATATTGGGAGCTTCTCAAACAAAAGGCTGCATCCTAGTGAGGTTGTGTCTTTCCTAGTCCAGTTCTTCTGAAGCTTGTAGACTCGAGTCCTCCTCAGCATTAAACACTAGAATGAGAGGCTCTAGTAAGTGCTCATGGCTACGTCACACGTTCCCGCCACCACGATCACGGCACGTAAATACTATTGAAACTTTATTGTATTAAAAATCTTTATATTAACTGGCTTTTTTATTAATGCAATGCAGTGAATGACAGCCGTCTGTGTCTCCCAGTGGCTTACATTATTGGCAGTTTAGTGTTCAGTGATTAATTTACACACACAAAAAAAAAAAAGCAAGTATGCCTTCATCTCTGAAAACACAATTTTTGTTTATTTTGTTCATTACAGTTCATAATGAACCCATACACTCAAAAGGTTTTTGCCCTGTTTTGATCATAGACATCAGTGTTTATATGCAAAATGTAAACTTTTATCCCAGTTCTTCTGTGATAATTTGAATATTTGTTACGAAGAAAGAAATAATGATACTGTGTGGTTGAAATGGCTGTTTTTGGAGCCGTTTCATACCTGTAACATTATATGATAACTGCTCTTTCCGGCTCAGCAGCAGCAACAACACAGATTTGAATGTTTCGGTATGATATTTGTCAAAGGTTTAATAGAAAGGCGAATTGTTATCATTTAGTAAAGAGATTGTGTGGGTATTTGAATCTAGATCATGATCTTTTTAGGATTAATCCTGCAGCTCTACACATAATTATATTAACATATTTCACGCTATTTACAGTCTTCGCAGAATAATATAGGTTTCATAGACAATTGGAACGCAGCCCTGACATTTCAACTAATCTATAACCTGCGAAGGCCCATTTCCCTTTCCTTTCTATGTATAGACAAAATGTTATCAAAATTATTCCAGTTCGCATAGATCCACAGACACAACAAATTTTTCTGTATTATGCGTACCAGTAAAGTAATTTGGCAAATATCACTTAAAAAAAAAAAAAGATCAAGCTTTTGCGCAAATACACAAACACGCAAATATAGACTATAGACTATAGGCAAGAATACATTAAAGCTATTCGGTTTTCAGTAGGAAAGATGTCATCTAAGCAGCCCCTAAAGTAATCATTAACAGTTTTTACAACGGAAGTGATTCAATCAAGAACCAACTTAAGCTCGATTAGAATTTTCCTATTGTCACTGTGAAGCCGCTTTGAAACAATATGTATTGTGAAAAGTGCTATATGAATGAAGATGACTTGACTCCTTCCATTTTGCAATCAAAAGGTAGGTAGTACCAAGGTAGTACCAAGATGACAGCGTGCATAGACACTGCTGCTCAGTACTCTCACTTTCGGTGCTTTGTTTTATTAGTGGTTTATGTGTTTCTAATTCCCAATATATTCTGTTGGGCAAACAACGTCTATGACCGGCACAATCTCCTAAACGAGGCTATGTAAGCAGCCATACAAACCACCACTTCCCAGCCTTTTCCTCACCAACGCAAGATCCATCACAAATAAAATGAATGAATTGAGACTACTGGCTGCAACAAACTTTGCCGGCAGGGACAGTTCCATTTTACTTGTAACTGAAACCTGGTTACATTCATCCATTCCGGACTCTTCTATCGAGCTAACAAGCTACACGGTACAACATCATGATAGGACCAGTGACTCCGGTAAGAGCAGGGGAGAGGGATTATGTGTGTATGTTCATAACAACTGGTGCACTAACATAGTGACTGTAGCCAGTCACTGCTCCCCGGACCTGGAGTGTGTGACTGTTAAATGCAGGCCCTGTGGTCATGATAACTGCCGTGTACATTCCACCGGATGCTAACGCTAACTCGGCTCTCAGACACTTGTACTGCAACATTAGCTTACAGCAGAGCATGTTTCCTGACACCGTGCACATAATAGCGGGGGATTTCAACCATGCAGATTTTATAGCAGTGCTCCCAAAATTTCACCAGCATGTAAAGTGTGCTACCAGAAGAGCTAACATACTGGACACCAGGACCTCAAAGTGTTTACAGATACTGTCTTGTGTTACATAAAGAACTGCACAGACATTGTAACAGTGGACAAACACATCCGGGTCTATCCCAATCGGAAACCCTGGATGACCAGGGAGGTCCAGCAGCTGCTAAAGGAGAGAAACAATGCCTTCAGGTCTGGCGACAGGGCTCTCTACAGCAAAGCCCGAGCCAATCTGAAGAGAGGCATCAGAAGAGCCAAGGCTGACTATAGGAAGTGGATTGATGACCATCTGGATAGTAACAACAGCAGGCAGGTGTGGCAGGCAGTTCAGCATCTCACCAACTTCAGGTCCGGCCATGGAACTGCTGAGGGTGACGCCTCGCTGGAAGAGGAGCTGAACCTCTTCTTTGCCCACTTTGTGGTGGAATTACACAATACAGCCATACAGCACCCAACGGCCCACAGCAACTGCAAATTCACCCTCTCTGTGGAGGAGCATGAGGTGAGGCACACATTGAGAGCCATCAATCCCAGGAAAGCTGCGGGCCCTGATGGCATCCCCGGACATGTTCTGAAAGACTGTGCAGACCAGTTGGCTGGGATCTTTACTACAATCTTTAACAAATCCCTATCCCTGTCTGTTGTACCACCCTGCTTGAAATCCTCCGCTATAGTCCCTCTGCCCAAAAGATCATCCATTACCAGCTTCAATGATTACCGGCCAGTAGCACTTACCCCTGTGATAATGAAGTGCTTCGAAAAACTGGTACGGAGATATATTCTATCATTTCTGCCCCCCAACTTTGATCCACATCAGTATGTCTACAGGGCAAATAGGTGCACGGAGGACGCAGTAGCTGTAGCTCGTCACACTGTGTTGACTCACCTGGAGCAGCGGGGGAACTACACTCTGTTCCTCTTTGTGGACTACAACTCTGCGTTCACAATCCTCCCCCACAGATTGGTGTGTAAATTGTTAGACCTGGGTCTGCCTAACTCCATATGTCTTTGGATTAAGAACTTCCTGACAGGATGCACACAGAGGGTCAGAGCAGGCCCCCACATCTCAACAGCTCTTAGTCTCATCTTAGTCTCAGCACCGGCTTCCCTCAGGGCTGTGTATTTAGCCCCTGCTCTATACCCTCTATAGATATGACTGCACACCTTTCCACTCCAGCAACACCTTTGTTAAATTTGCTGATGACACTACAGTAGTAGGGCTCATCTCAGGGGGTGATGAGTCAGCCTACCCCGCTGCTTCATCCCATAGGGTAACAGACTTCCGTTTCCTGGGAGTTCATATTGAGAAGGACCTGACATGGGGCATGAACACCACAGAATTAGTGAAGAAGGCACAGCAGAGACTCTACTTTCTGAGGGTCCTTAGGAAGAACAACATCACTCAGAGTCTGCTGGTTTCCTTCTACCGTTCCACCATAGAGATCATTCTCACTTACTGCCTCTGTGTGTGGTTCTCCAGCTGCACTGTGATGTGCAAAAAACAGCTTCAGAGGGTCATCAGGACTGCTGAGAAAATCATTGGGTGCCGTCTCCCAACCTTGGAGGACCTACACAGTTCTCGCTGCCTCAAGAGAGCTTACAGCATCATAAAGGACACATCTCATCCAGGTCACTCTCTTTTCGATCTGCTTCCATCAGGCAGACGGTACAGATCCATTAGAACAAGGACAAACCGACTCAAAAACAGTTTTTATCCAATAGCTGTACAAGCTCTAAATGCCACCTAACATAATGTTACATTACATATGCAAGAAAGCTTTTTGCAATCAAATGTTCTAGTTTTTCTCATGGTGCTATAAGATTCTCTTCCCCCTTGCAATAAGGGCTTTGTGCAATTTCTGATGTGCAATATACTCTTTATTCAAAATATAAAGAGCACATATTTTTTCATTATTTATTATATATTTCTTTCTTACGTGTATTATTTGTATGTGTGTGCACTTGAATGAGACTAAATTTCGTTGTACAGCTGTACAGTGACAATAAAAGTTTTCTATTCTATTCTACTCTAACTTATCAGTGTTCAAAACATGCTGGGAAATCACTGAACTTCCCGACATGGCATTACACGAGTCATTATTGATAGGCTGTCTGTCATCTGCAAAAAACAATCACGTTTTAGAGAAGGAGAAAAAAAATCATCCACTGATTTTCAAAGCTGTTAACGACTTTTTTTACTCGAGAAGCTTGATAGAAATGTAATGGAGTGAAAAGTACAATATTTGTCTTCAAATGTAGTGAAGTTAAAGTCACAAGTTTCCAGAAAAAAATATACTTAAGTACAGATACTCAAAAAGTGTACTTAAATACAGTACTCAAGTAAATGTACTTTGTTAATGTCTACATCTGCCATTTGAGAAGCACCCGCAAATTACGTACAACATCCCAGAAATCAGTCTGTGCCCTGTAATTGAAAAATCTCTGATTTCTTTGTTTCTCTTTGTTCATAATGTTTTAGACTGTAATGATTGTACTCAGTGTTACTTACTGATCATTTCTGCCTCCAATTAATCTGTTCAGGTCAAACACCTTCATTGTCTTCTCTGAGGTCAACAACACAAAAACTAAAGCTGACCACTGAGATGAGGAGAGTTTCACATGACGTAATCCTCCATACGTACGGCGTTCAGCTTTTTTCACTAGTGAAAGATCACCCAGTTCATTCAGACAGTGAAACAGATTGATGTATTTATCTGGAGAGGGATTCTCACTGATCTTCTCTTTAATATAGTCAACTGTTTTCTCATTGTTGTGAGATCTGTTTCCTGTCTGTGTCATTAGTTTTTGTAAGAGACTCTGATTAGACTCCACTGACAGACCCAGAAGGAAACGAAGGAAAAGGTCCAGATGCCCATTTTTACTGTCTAAAGCCTCATCCACAGCTCTCTGATGGATATCAGATAGTGAAACTTTGTCTCCATTAGTTGGTTTGGTAATCTGGTCAAACACATTGATGTTCTTGTTTAAGAAGGAGAGATGCACATATAGAGCTGCTAGATGTTCCTGAATGCTCAGATGAACAAAGCAGAAGACTTTCCCCTGATACAAGCCCAACTCCTCTCTGAAGATCTGAGTGCACAATCCTGAGTACACTGATGCTTCTGTCACATCAATGCCACACTCTCTCAGGTCTTCCTCATAGAAGATCAGATTTCCTTTCACAAGCTGCTGATAAGCTAGTTTCCCCAGTTTGAGGATCACGTCTTCATCTTTCACGTTCATTTCATAGTCTGTCTCATAGTCCTTCTCAAGTTTGATGTTGGTCTGAATGATCAGGAAGTGTGTGTACATTTGAGTGAGAGTCTTGGGGAGCTTTCTTTTCCGTGATTTCCTCAACATCTTCTCTAGAACAGTGGCTGAGATCCAGCAGAACACTGGGATGTGACACATAATAAAGAGGCTCCTTGATGACTTCAGGTGTGAGATGATCCTGTCGGCCAGACTCTGATCCCTGATTCTCTTCCTGAAGTATTCCTCCTTCTGTGGGTCACTGAAGCCTCGTACCTCTGTCACTCGATGGACACACTCAGAGGGGACGAGATCAGCTGCTGCTGGTCTGGAGGTGATCCAGATGAGAGCAGAGGGAAGCAGATTCCCCACAATGAGGTTCATCAGCAGCTCGTCCACTGAGGCTAATTCAGTCACATCACACAACCTCACATCTCTCTGAAAATCCAGAGACAGACGACACTCATCCAGACCATCAAAGATGAACAACACTTTATATTTGTCACTGGAATATTTCCATTTCTTTTGTTTCAGGGAAAAAGACATGAAGAAGGTCTGAAAGACTGAGTGTTTTGTCCTTCATCAAGTTGAGCTCTCTGAAAGGAAGTGGAAATATGAGCTGGACGTCCTGATTCTCTTTCCCTTCAGCCCAGTCCAGGATGAACTTCTGCACAGAGACTGTTTTTCCAATGCCAGCGACTCCCTTTGTCAGCACAGTTCTGATGGGTTTGTCTTGTCCAGGTAAAGGTCTAAAGATGTCACTGCATTTGATCGGTGTGTCCTCTGTTTCTGCTCTCCTGGACTGTGTCTCAATCTGTCTCACCTCATGCTCATTATTGATCTCTCCACTTTCACTCTCTGTGATGTAGAGCTCTGTGTAGATCTCATTCAGGAGTGTTGGGTTTCCCTGCTTTGATATTCCCTCATACAAACACTCAAACTTCTTCATCAGATTTGATCTCAATGTGTTGAGGACTTCAGCAGGTTTAGACTCATGGCTGTAAAATTAAAAAAAAACAAAAAAAAACACAACACATTATTACACAAGTTAATGTAAAGTAAACAGCCATAAATCACAAAAAAATATTATTTTTTTGTTTTGCTGTATAATGGGACACAGAACATAATTAGGTTTCTGAAATGTTTCAATTATTAATCATGTGTTTGAGTGATGTATGATGTGCATTGCAGCACCTAAATTAATTAAACAACAACAAATTTTAAGTTTTGTTTTCACCTTGTCTGGATAGAAGATTTAACCTTAAATCAGAATGAGGAGTGTAAAAAATCTTGCAGGATTGGAACTCAGTAATTTTTTTTTTTTGTTCAAATCCAGATCATTACACTGCTGTATATTAATAACAATTTAATAAAAATAAAATACTATAACCATTACTTATATAGAAATAATATACCTGAGATCAGGCTGTGTGTTTCCACTCTTTAACATTGGTGGCTTCATCATAGAGCAGTCACTCTTCATAGACACACAGCTGGACTCTGGTTTTGATCTCTTCTGCTGGACTGAACTGCTTTCAAAACTAAGTAAAATAAAAAGCATACAGACTTATACATGTTGTGCACATTTACTGGAATATTCTGTGTCAAACTTTGATTACAATTATTTTGAGAAATGAACTTACTGGTTTGCAAATTTTAATCAAAATTCGAAAAATGTAACAAAGCAACTGAGAAAAAGGGTAATATTAGGAATTAGGGATTCAAATCAACTACATAATTACAGAATTAATTCAACTCAGGTGAACATCAACCACGATCACATGACACTTTTAAATGACATACTTTTTTCTTTATTTTCCCTGAAAAAATGGAAGTGAAATATGAAAATATGCCCCCTAGGTGAGGTACATTGTAACATGTGAAGGGCACGTTGTAACACGACCATATGACAGCTTAAATTGTTGTTTTATGTAATCAAAAAAATAGACAAAACTAAAATATTTTGTCAATATTTTTATATAAATCACTATATGTTTTAATAACTTTTTAATAAACATTTTAAAATAATGACATTTTTTAATCATTAAAAATGAACAATACTGAGATTGGCAAAGAACACTGCAAAACACAGCTACAGAGGGTGAGCACTTGACGTCACTATTGGCCGCTATGACTGCTGTAACACCCAGTGAGTGGCACAAAGACTAAGCGGCAGCATTGGTTTTCAGTGTGAATACCGCGAAAAACACATTAAAATATAGCTGCAAGCAGCGATGATGGGCCCAAGCCTGGTGGCACCGCCACTCCGGTGGCTTAAGAGCAACTGTGCATGGTGGGCAATGGCGGACAACACTTTTCTTCATGTGTTTTTGACCTCCCAATACATGAAATCACAGATGTCATGTAATAATAATTGTAACTCAAACAACATTTAGAAAACTAGTCCAGTCCAAATAGTGATATAGTGTCATGGCTCAATTTCAAATGCATGTGAAGTTATCATTTGCAGTTCAAAAGTTTTATAAGTTTATCAATAAATCCGTAAAAGGGTTAAAAACCAGTAATCAAGATTGTAATACACACACTGACACACACAGACACACACACAGAGACTGAAGGAGTGAGAGGGGAGGGGAGAGGAGAGGAGGTGGTAGGGGGTAGGGGGGTTGGACAGAGAGAGAGAGAGTCTACGTCTATGCGTTTGTGTGTAAAAAAATCCACATTCAAACCAAAATATCTGACTTCCTGTTGGTCAGAGCTAATGACTGTAAATTAGAAAGTTGTCCAGCCTAATGAGGTCAATATGTGTGCCGTGTTTGGTGACTGTAGTTTAAACTAACCCCCCACAATCAAAGATGGCGCTATAGAGGCCCTCCTCCCTGCCTGTTTTTACGGTTTTGCCCACTAGTTGACATCTCTGACATTTGTATCGAGTTTCATGCTATTTGAAGCATGCTAAGCATCTGAAATGCATCCAAAATGAAAATTAAAGTTTGATGCATTGCCATGGCAACAGTGTTTGAGATATCACGATTCTTATCACAGGTCTAAATCTGCTGTGTATTGACATTACACTGATGAAGTTTGAAACAAATCGGGTAAAAAAAAAAGAGGGTGACCTCTAGGGTTGTAACGATATACCGGTATGAACACGTACGATTATCATATCGTGTACATTTGCTTACTTACGGTATGGTAAAAAAAATTTTTTTTAAAAATCAAGACGCAGAATTTCACTTGCACATAGACAACAACTTTCCACTTCACAAAACTTGCTCCACACCCACACATACAGCAGACAATGTCAGAGACAAAAGTTGCCATCTCTATTCTCTGTGCCCCGTTGAAAAATAAGTTACAATTTGCAGTATGGGAATACTTAGATATAGAAAAACAAACGCGGATATCTACACTGTCCTCGAGTGTAGATATCCAAAAACAATGCGGGCGCAAAGTAGGCCTACCTGCAAAAGGAGGAAACACATCAAACATGTTGACCTATATTCGAGAACGCCATCCGTGTAGATGCAGGTGTGTTCCGTTTATAACTTAGGTCGTATGATGTGCGTGATGGAGAGGGAATCCCGGAATCCAGTCATGAAAATGGAATGTACAGTATAACGCAGCGATGTCAGGTAAAAACGCGCGATTTGTTGGACTGATGGATAAAACGAAAGCAAAGCTGTACAATAAATCAGATCACGACATGGTCTAGGCGGGGTCTTTGAATATTAAACGCAAACAGACTGCTGTATAAATATATCTGTCTGTTTAACGTGTCTGCCTGTGTGAAAGAGCTGCGCTGTTTCGTGTACTACATACTTAAAGGTGCTAAAGAGGATGTTTTGTTTTATACATTTTTGCAATATTACTTGAAACTGTCTTTACTAACTGGTAAAAGACTATTTATTAGGTGCACTTAAAGTAATAATATTAATATACATCATCTGTGCACAAGGTAGGGCCTTAAAAACATCAGCCAATCATTTACGCGATCATCGCGTAAACCAGTGGTTCCCAAACTTTTTAGCATGATGTACCCCCTGAAGAGATCATCATCCTTCTGCGTACCCCCTCTCTTCCACTTCGACTGCAGTCACACCTTTACCATTAAGGGACAAAATTTGCCCCCTAAATTGATTTTCCAGTGCATTTTTTTTACCTTTATGAATAACTTTATAAAATAAATAATGTTTTAAATAAAAATGTTCAATAGAGAAATATGCAAAGATGGTAAACTAAATAAACTAAATAAAACTTTTAAATATTAAACTAAAACCGCCAGTAGGTGGCAGCAAGTCACTGTTTTTATGAGTGAGTCATCGAAGCAAGTGGCTGTGAATGAGTCATTGAATCATTGACTCTCTCGATTCGTTCAAAGCCGCAGAATTGTTCACAAAACACAGACGTGTGTTGTAGTTCTGCTGTGGTTTTCGTTTGAACTATTATTTCATTGCAAAATAGAGTAAATACTGACAGTACTGTGTTTAAAATGTACGTTTTGTTTTTTGACCTGTTGTATAATAATGTCACGTTTGCAGTCGTGTGGATATTTGGGAACAATTGCATTCTTGCTCATTATCATCATTAAATACAAGAACTCACACAAGGTATGTTTTTGTACCGGAGAAAGTTTGAGTCTTAAATCGAAATGAATCCATTATGTGTGTCTATATTTGTTTTTCATGCAAGTAAGTGCTAAATCCCCACTTTTACAAAGGTGCATTGTCGAGAACGACAGTAATTTAGCGCGATATAAGGCAGCACACTTTGCATGCAATCTATCTTATGTGTGGATACAGTAATTTTTGACTGCAAATGATGAGGTAATTTGATTAAATGTACTGGATTTACAGCATTTTGGCAGTTAGAAAAACATGTTCGGGTTTAATATTATTTTAAGGTAGAATTAAATGAACTACTCTGCAGTTTGTTCACGTACCCCCTTTTGTCACCTCACGTACCCCTAGGGGTACGCGTACCCCAGTTTGGGAACCACTGGCGTAAACGATTGGCCCTCTGGCTTGTCAATCACTGCCATGGCGTTCTGTGTGAGAGACGAGCGCAGCTGCGCGTTCCAGTAACTTTCCACACTCTACAGGCGCCGCATGCAATGTTTTTGTCAGGAGACAGGAGTAACAACTGCAGATTATGAGTTACCTGCGGTGAGTCCGACATAATGAATCCAAAAAACATGACACAGCGAATGCCGGTGGTAAACACTTATGTTCCAATACGGGTGTTTACGAGTTTTGGGAGGCGTTCCTTTGAAATGTGTTGTGAACGAGGGGGGTTATTCTTACGCATGCGCTCATTTCAAAAACTCAGTAACAGTCTTTGGATTCTCAGTCGACGAAAAAATCCTCTCTATCACCTTTAAGTATGCGCGGCGCTCTTATTGTTTTTTAAGTGTTTGCCGTCTCGTTATCAGAGGACATGAACACAAACATATCCACGGTTGCTCTGAGATAGCGCTTAATGAGCATTTCATCATTTTATTTGAGAAAAACCATTGTCAAATACACCGAAACTCAAAGCTCTTCACTACATCCCGTCAAAATAAAAGACCGGTTTTTAACTGACAAATTTATTATGATTGTTAAATAGAATGTACTTCTCAAAATAATTATAAAAAAGTTAATTTCATTTCCATGATTTTTGATAATATTTGTATTAAAAAAAATAAAAGCCAGAAGAATTGTCAAAGCAGAATTTCTGAATTTTAATTATTAATAAAAGTTGTTCAATTTCTAATCCATAATAATTTATTAAATGTATTTGATTGTTTTTGATTATTGAAATCTGAATAGAGAAAACAAACATTTTAATTAATTTATTGGTCATTTTAATTGATGATATAAATAAAAATTGATTGTTTAATACAGTATACCGTGATACCGTGATATTTACTCAGACGGTTATCATACCGTGGCATTCTCATACCGTTACAACCTTAGTGACCTCAAAGCATTTTGAAAGTGAAACAATTCCTGCTACCAATTTGTGGTGCTATAACTAGGGGTGTGACGAGACAGGTATCTCACGAGATGAGACGAGACTCGAGATTTTTACACACTATTTTTAAGAAATCCTCAATGGCGAAATACATGACTAGAAAAAATATTCTGCAGGTGTGTTTGAAATGTTTTAACTAATCATCTTGTAATCAATGTCATTTCAGTTCTACTTTCTGAGTATGAATTATCATATGCAGTAAAAGACAACAATACTCAAGTACTGTAAAAGGTTTTGCCACTAACTCAACTGACTGACTTCTCTTCTGTATGATTTCAGTCTCTTCAGACCTTACTGTACATGATTTATAAACTTCTACGACTTTTGACCTCCTAACTGAACTCCTTTCCCCAAACTGATCATAAAAACAGTATAAATAAAAATGGTAACACTTTACAATAAGGTCTCATTTATTAACATCAATTAACCAACATCAACTAACAATGAGCAATATATTTGCTACAGTATTTATTAATCTTTGTTTATGTTAGTTAATAGTCATTCATTGTTAGTTCATGATAGTTCACAGTGCATTAACTAATGTTAACAAATGAAACCTTATTGTTTGTGCTTAATAAGATTAAGAGAAACTGTTATTCAGTTTTATGGTAACACTTTATAATAAGTGCAATCAAAATCACACTCTCTCAATATTCAAAGAGCAAATAAGACCAACGTTTTTCTTTGATACAGAGCTAAGAGATGGTTACAACTACAGTGCCCAGCCTAAAATAGCTTTCATATTGAGAGGTATTTGCATTCATCAGGGAGCCGCTTTCAAAATGAGGGTATTGAAAACGCGTTTGAATGCGCGCTCGCGTTTACTTTCACTTTTAGCGATCGCGCATAAATCTGTAAATATGGAGCGGCGGTGACCGTTATCCAACTGAATTAAATGTTTTTTTATTTAAATACAAAGCAAAACGACAGTGGAGGCGTAATGTAAACGAAGCGGTGGCATATTCTTTCCTAATCATCCTAACACTCTGTCATGGCAACAACATCACGAGACTACTTTTCGCCTCGACGAGAAATCTCGTCACATATTAGTCTCGCGAGTTCTCGTGCCACGAGATCTCGTCACACCCCTAGCTATAACTGACTCACAATAGTCATATCCGTGTGATCAGCATCCTATAACAAACACACAGGTGAAGTTTCATAAAAAGCAATCAATGTATGCAGACATTATAATACATGCGCAATGATATTACGCAGCGCCTGTGACCCCGTTTGCACAGGGAGCATGCCTTGCAACCATGGAGACATTTGTGAGACATGCTGCGTAATATCATTGCGCCTGCTGCACCCATGGTACAGCAGCAAAGTTCCTTGATTATTATGCCAGAATTAGAGTATAGTTCCTAGCCATATCGGCCTAGAAAATCGCATCTTTTCATTTTCTGTCGGTCTTAGTACACAATTTAACTACAGAGAGTCAAGTTTTAAATAGGAAAAATATTGAAACTCTTTGGTCATTTTTGAGCGAGATGCTATTGGTCTCATCAGATTCAATGAACTATGCTAAGCAATGCTAAAAGTGGTACCGCCAGACCCGGAGATGGATTCAAAAATGGTAAAACTCAACTGTTTAACTGTAGGGGAGTTGGAAAATGAGCCTATTTTCAAAAAAAGTGGAGTGTTCCTTCAAGCCATTTGTAGAAACCAAATGGTTGAAAAGACGACACAATTTTATGCCACAAGAAGATAAAGAGTGTTTGATCTCCAGATCAAAAGAGACAGAGAGACAAGGCAGGCCTCTTTCACTGACTGACCTCTGAATGACACAGAAAAACCCACAGAGACAGAAATAAACTATATCATATTGTTCCAAACCAATTCTAAATGGACTTACCAAACATGTATAATTCTATATCCTGTCTACAACTTATACATGTGACCAAGTATCCTTAGAAACATTCACAATTCACGTAATTGTATAACTTTTGAATGCTGATTGAAAGCATGTCCTGTCTGGTATGAACGCAAATCTCTATTTTCAGTTTAGATCATGGCTTGAATGAAATCTGTGTAAAATGTATCATATTCCATTTAATAGAAATCAAATCTAAACAGTACTCTCTGTATTCTCTGCCGAGAGTGGGAACACTTAGAGAGAATGCTTAGTTTATGATTGGGGAGGAGAAAAAGCCACCTTTGAAACAAGACGATACCTGGCCATACCTGATTCTTAAGTCTTCGTCGTCAGTTAGGAACCTGGGTGTGCTCTTTGATACCAATCTTTCATTTGAAGGCCATGTTTTTAGCATCTGTAAAACCGCATTCTTCCATCTTAAAAATATATCTAAACTACAACATATGCTCTCAATGAAGAATGCAGAACAGTTAGTTCATGACCTCAAGGCTAGATTACTGTAACGCTCTACTGGGTGGTTATTCTGCTCGCTTGATAAATAAACTACAGCTCGTACAAAATGCAGCAGCTAGAGTTCTTACTAGAACTAGGAAGTATGACCATATTAGCCCAGTTCTGTCATCACTGCATTGGCCTCCTGTTAAACATCGTATAGATTTTAAAATCTTGCTAATTACTTACAAAGCACTAAATGGTTTAGCTCCCCAGTACCTGAGCGAGCTCTTAACGCATTATAGTCCTTCACATCTATTGTGATCTCAGAATTCAGGCCAGCTGATAATACCTAGAATATCAAAATCAACCACAGACGGTAGATCCTTCTCCTGTTTGGCACCTAAACTCTGGAACAATCTTCCTAGCATTGTTCGGGATGCAGACACACTCTGTCAGTTTAAGTCTAGACAAAAAACGCATCTTTTTAACCTGGCAAAACCCTTTTCTCCAAGCCAAGGACGCTGAAAAGGGGATCCACATTCAAAGACAAGCAACAAGAAAGTGCTTCCAGATCCTAAAGCTGAACTGGTGCATTAAATTACTGTGATTCATGGTTCGTTCAGGTCAGTTCTTATGAAATGCATATTTTGATAGAAATGCTCATCATTTCACTCTCTCTTACAACTCTCTCTTTTTAATTTCCTATCTGTTTGCTCCACGTATGATGGTGTGTTTGTGTGTGCGTATTTGTGTTAGATATTAGTTTGTGTTAGAATAACAGTCTCCTGTAGATTTTTTAAAAGAAGTGTCTTTGTTAAGTGCTTGTAAATTTACTTTCTTAAACTGCCAATCTAAATGTTACCTTGCTACTAAATAGTGTTTTCACGATAGTTGGATATTCATATCTGCTAAAAGAGCTTATTACGGCCCAAGCAAATGAACGCTGGACAATTCATTTGCTCAGTTGTAAACTAAGTGACACTTTATAATTCCCTATAAATTAATTAATTTAATTTGAGCTGATTTGTCTTACAATTCTCTCTGTAAACAGTAAATACCCATTGTAATGTCAAACAATGACATTATGACGAAAAAGTGTGTACACATCTGGCCTAAATGTTTAGAGGTTTTCAGCTTCGCTTGGCATTCTAATAAGCACCTAACGTTACATAAAGTATAACAGTGACGCTGCTATCATGTCTTATAAATTACGCAAACTAAGGTGACACTTACCATAGAGAAACATCGTACTCCAGTCGTGATTGCGAATCAGTTTCTGGTTGATTGACTACTTCAGACTAGAGGTCTACACTGCGTTCCAAATTATTATGCAAGTGACATATCAGTAAGATTTCAGTACAATAAACATTCAGATTTTAGTTTTTCTAAAAAAATGTTTGGGACAGTCGGGTCTGTGTCTTCCCGGCCGGGTTCGGGTCCAGCTTTCAAATAATGAAGGGTCCGCGTTGGTTCCGGGTAGTACATTTGTGGCATTTCTCGGTGCTGCACGGGTCCGGGTCCAACTTTCAAAATAATAGTTGGGCCTGGGTCGGTTCCGTGTAGCACAATTATGGGTCTCTTCGGGTTCGGGTATGAATTTTTGGACCCGTGAAGACCTCTACTTCAGACATTTCATTATTCGGGCTCGAATTGATACAGTAAAATGTATAGCTTTCATTCAATTATGGCAAAGGGCATTCCGTTTGGCGTTTCGGTGCACACAGTAGACCAATCAGAGCAGCGTAGGCTCACGGAAAGAAGGAGTTTAGAGAGACAGTTCTTCAAACTGCTTCTAACAAACACCTCTATCTTCGAACTTAGGTAAAATTAAATGTATATTATGATAAAACGAAAGTGTTTTTTGACCTTGCATGCATGTAAACCTGTTGTAGGAGACTCCCAAAACAAAATTAGGAAAATAAAATAGGGGCACTTTAAACCTTTAGATTACTGTGTTCATGTTACAACTAGCCCCGCATTAGGTTGTGCCCCGCTCACCCCTATACCTCAGTTTAGGCCGTTTGTCTCCACTCTTAAACATTCGTGGCTGATCCATAGATCTGTCACTCTTTATAGACACACAGCTGAACTCTGGGTTGGATCTCTTTTGCTGGACTGAACTGTAACAGAGAACACATTCAGTTTAATCCTTTAGATTACTGTGTTTGTGTTACAACTAGCCCTGCATTCACTCACACTTCTATACCTGAGATCAGGCTGTTTTTTTCCTCTCTTAAACATTCGTGGCTGATCCATAGATCTGTTACTCTTCATA
The DNA here is from genome assembly GCF_018812025.1 of Megalobrama amblycephala. Classification (NCBI taxonomy): domain Eukaryota; kingdom Metazoa; phylum Chordata; class Actinopteri; order Cypriniformes; family Xenocyprididae; genus Megalobrama; species Megalobrama amblycephala. The sequence continues at coordinate 44,013,540 of NC_063059.1, read as the reverse complement.
GACACACAGCTGGACTCTGGGTTTGGATCTCTTCTGCTGGACTGAACTGTAACAGAGAACACATTCAGTTTAATCCTTTAGATTACTGTGTTTGTGTTACAACTAGCCCTGCATTCACTCACACTTCTATACCTGAGATCAGGCTGTTTTTTTCCTCTCTTAAACTTTCGTGGTGGATCCATAGATCTGTTCACTCTTTATAGACACACAGCTGGACTCTGGGTTTGAGCTCTTCTGCTGGACTGAACTGTAACAGAGAACACATTCAGTTTAATCCTTTAGATTCAATGCACTGTATCATACACCAGGAAGCGCTCTGTGCCAAAGCCTTCCAGATGGACGATGTGATGACCACTGTGGTGAAAACTATAAACTTGATTCGTTTAAAAGCGCTCAACCACAGGGAATTCCGGGCATTTTTGTCTGATATTGATGCAGAATACGGTGACGTACTATATCACTCCAACGTGTGGTGGCTGAGTCGCGGCTCTCTTCTACAACGGTTCTATTTGCTGAGGTCTGAAATTGACCTGTTTTTGAAAGAAAAAAATCTCAATGACCCTGACTGGATGGCAGACCTTTCTTTTTTTAGTTGATTTGACCAGTCACCTGAACGCACTGAATAAAAGCCTGCAGGGCAAGAACAAGCTGATATCGGAAATGTATGCGCACTTGAAATCCTTTGTTGTTGTTTTTTGAGAGACAAATCAGTGACCGCAATGCTGTGTCCGAAATTATCTAGAGTTTTTCAGACTCCAACATCCCTGGTAAAATGGATAAATATTCGACAGTGCTGACATCCCAAATCACAGAATTTAATCAGCGTTTTCAATACTTTTCCTGCTATTGATAACGACATCAACATTCTCAACCCCTTTCTCTGTTAACGTAGAAGACTTGCAAGAGAGTTGATCATTCTTTAAACTGCTAGACATTATTTGAAATCAACCCAAACAAACCCACCCCTCTCTTCACTGCTCCGCCTCTAAAACTCACCCTCCAATCCTAACCACCCTGCTCTGAGTCGGTCGAGGTGTCTCACCAGGCGAGTTGAGTGCACTAACAATGACGCTAAACACAGAATTCTCTAGCAGTTGTCAGTGTGCGTCACTCTCACTAGCTGGCCACTGTTACACACACAATACGAGTGTAAGTGATCAGCAGGCAGACATGAAGGAAGACTCTCCTCATCACCTCATCTGCCATGATGAAAAGCACAGGACTCCAAAACTCACACCTCCAAGAGAAGCAAACAAGGAAATAGATAGGCTAGAAGATAAGCCTATCAAGGACCATTTGTGCAAAGGAAGAATGATGACATTAGTATGTCATTGAGCAGGCTAATCCTAATCACAGTTTTCCCCATTGTTCACCCCAGTCACTCAGTCCTAAGGCCTGAGGTATGAGCTGAACTCCACTTACCAGAAAAGTCTGCAAGTGGCTTGAAGTCACAAATGACACAAAATAGACACACAGTGGACAAAATAGAGCAAATCTTCTCCATTTCTATTATCAGAACTCTATTTACTTAATGAGTGTTGTTTGTGTTCATGCAAAATATACAAACTTGCCTATTAAGGTATACATTAATGAATAGGTAAAAGTTCAACATAACTCAATGATGTCTGGTCTTTATGTTTTCAGCACGATGCCAAGGTTAACCTGAAACTGGTTTGGAAAGTGAATTATGCATAGGAAAAAAACCTTAAGGACATTGTTCTAAATGTGAACTTTAAGATATTTAAATGAATCTCATGTCCATTCAGCGGCCACTTCTGACAGCATCAGCCAATCAAAACACTGGATCTGTGCCAATTTGCAATTACCTCCTTCTCTACAGAGTCGTGAAGTTGCTCTCTCAAGACTCTGAAGCTCTAAAGAGAGAAACAAGGAAGTTCTGCAAGAAGTGAATTTGGGGAGTTTGAAAACTGCACCAGAGACAACGACTACAAGCTTAGCCCCCATCTTCAAAATATCTTCTGCAGCAACTTCAAAATCCTCTCATCAGAGATCCTCCAGATCTGTGTGTTCCAGAGAATAAGGATCATCTGCCCAGACATCAGAACCTTCAAAGCTTCTTCAAGGCTTCTTCTTCTGCGTGTTCCAGGAAAAGGACCTTCTCTGTGCTTCTCTGTGTAATGAATCAGTGTGTCAAATCAGTGGTTCGGAGCGCGAAAGTCACGTGATTTCAGCAGTTTGGCTGTTTGACAAGTGATCCGAATCATGATTCGATATGCTGATTCATTTATGCTCCGAAGCTTCATGAAGCAGTGTTTTGAAATTGGCCATCACTAAATAAGTCATTGTTTTGTTTTTTTGGCGCACCAAAAATATTCTCGTCGCTTTATAATATTAATATTAAATCACTGTACTCACATGAACCGATTTAAATATGTTTTTAGTACATTAATGGATCTTGAGAGAGGAAATGTCATTGCTGGCTATGCAGGCCACACTGAGTCATCGGATTTCAACAAAAAATATCTTAATTTGTGTTCCGAAGATGAACAAAGGTCTTACGGGTGTGAAACGACATGAGGGTGAGTAATAAATTACAGAATTTTCATTTTTGGATGAACTAACCCTTTAATGATTGACAAGGAAGAACAAAAAATAAATGACATTTTTCTAAAAAAATTTTTAAATGTATATGCTTTATATAAACAAATGATCGTCTTGCACATGCTTCCGCCAAAACCACACTTTCGTATTCTTCAAAAAGTTTACGCTGTATGTCCTTCACCTTCCCTATTCAACTTACAGATAAAACAGAACTGGTGCTGCGTTCGTTCCGTAAGTAGAATACGAAAGTGCAGTTTTGGCGGAAGCACGTGCAAGGCGATCATTTGTTTATATAAAGCATATACATTTAAAAAAAAATCAAAAATGACAGATTTTAGTTTCACTAAGACCCTTATTCCTCATCTGGTATCGTTTAAAGCCCTTTGAAGCTGCACTGAAACTGTAATTTTGATCTTCAACCGTCTGGAGGCCATTGAAGTCCACTATAAGGAGAAAAATCCTGGAATGTTTTCATCAAAAACCTTCATTTCTTTTCAACTGAAGAAAGAAAGACATGAACATCTTGAATGACATGGGGGTAAGTAAATAATCAGGAAAATTTTATTTGAAAGTGAACTAATCCTTTAAGATACTTAAATACATACAAATTAAACAACATCCCATTGCTTTCACTCATTTACATTATTTTCCAATGCAATCTCCAGTCTTAGATCAAATTAAGTTTCTCTCTCTCTCTCTCTCTTTTTTTTTTTTTTTTTTTTTTTTTTTAATAAATGAAGAAATATTCCAGAGTTGATCATACAAAAATTAACTGGGTTGATCATGTTAAACAACACATCATCCGGGTTTAAGGTTATAGCGATGACTATATTGACAGAAATGGGAGATGAATAAACTGAAACAATAAAAACACACGCCATTGCCTCGTTTAGATAATGTTGCACAGTTCAAATGAAAAATGACACACAAGGTATCATGTAAATCTAAATAAACTGTTTTAAAGATTCACGTTTATTGTAAAGTTCAAAGAAGTTTAATTTCTTGTCAAAACTGCGTCTGTCCATTATTTTCTCACAGATAAGCAGAGAGACTGGGCAGTATTACGCCCTCTGAATGTAGATGCGATGGCTGGATCACGTTTACATTACACTGAGATCACAAAGCGTCCTTGACTACCTCCGAATCAGGACACGTTAATCGTATAACATTCCAATCACAAACGCGTTTATACTTGTCTTTTCAATGCATATGTGGACAACATCCAGGTACAGGTCACATGTTAATGCCAAGTGTAAACACAGCCTTTGTTGTTGGTGTCAGCCTGACTAATTTCCAAACAGCGTTTGTGAAAATCTACTTACCCCCCCTTTAAAGAGGGCGCGGTGTGTTTGGACAGAGGACGAGAGTTCTTCATTAAACGCATAAAAGACAAAATTATTACGGAACTACTGGATTATAAACATAAAAAAATAAATAAAAAATAAATAAAAAAAACGCCACAATTTGAATTTATCAAGACCTCAAAGGTATCTGCAGGAGGGAGAAACACCTCATAGTCGCTCCTACAAGGGGCTTTTCATAAATGCTTGGATAACACGCCTATGTCTCCTTTGATTAAAAATAATGGCTAGCCCAGTGGCTGGGATATAAATGACTTATCGCGAGGAAAAAAGTCGTTTTAGTTAGTTGCATAACATCACTTAAAATGTCCTGCAGAGATTCATATTAATATGAGGAAGTCTCCACACATGAACACTCACCTCGATCAAACTTTTACAAGATACAACTTCTCAAATCCTCCAGCTTTAACATCAAGATACACGGAAATTCCTGCATAAACTTTGATAAACGTTTCTAAACACGTTGTTGTTCTTTTTTCCCGTATTGTATTGGTATCTTGCCAGCTTAAAATGGCGACTGGAAAAGTTTTTTTTTGTTGTTTTTTTTGACCAACATCCTCATCCTCCTCTTTATTCATATACTGTATGAATCATGTACACTAATGGTCACCCTTTTGTTAAACACAATCCTTTAATCCACTAAATAAACTAGGCTACTTCATTATAGAGAAAAATATATTTAAATAAAAAGAGAAAAATATTTGTCACTATGTCTATGACAAAGAAAATAGTAAACTAACTGAACGTATAATTCAGCAGCAGAAGTAATTTATGAATTTTTTTGTTGCAATTTTAATCTGAAAATTGTATTAAAAACAATTAGTCTATTTATTCTTATAAAATGCATTCATGTATTCATATAGCTACTCGACAAATTTGCTATTAATATAAATTACGGTGACCATATTTTGATTACCGAAAACCAGGACACTCGGCCCGGCAATGAGATACTCAAATTATACTCGAAGTTTACTCAAATATGCCTTATAATTTCAATACATTTAAAGTATGCCTCCTCTGTATGTTTAGAAAATTGTAATATTACAAAATACTATCTATAACCAAAGACTCTGAGGTTACTCAACATGTTTTATTATGACAAGTTTCAAAAATAACGAATAAAATAATGATAGAAATAATGTCTCTTCTGTATTAGAAAAATAAATACCTAAAAAAATACCTCTGCTACACTGTAAAAACTAATCTATAGAATTTACCCAATAAATGTGAGGTAACAATTTGCATCGACTTTGGTGGGGTAGATTTAATCCCATATATTGAGTATAAACTATCTGAAGTAAAAAGCTATTAAATGCTTGCATAAATTGGGTAACAATACCTCACATTTATGTATATATTCAACAGCTACTTACTCATTAAAATTAGGTAAAAATTATCTCTTCAAATCAAAGTTAATTAATATCAGTTAATAACAATTACTTATTCAGAGAAGGTAAAATTTACCCCCCACAATAAAGACATTCAGATGGTTCATCAGATCAATGTTTTTAATCCAAAAAATCCTATGAAACACTCAAAATATAGTGCAGCACAACAGCTTTAACAAACATGTCAAGTAATGAACCTGTTTTATAACTCACTGATCTATCAAATGTTGTTTCAATAATGTTGGATAATAAAACATATCCCTGTTTTAGGACATCCAGATCAGAGCGGAAAAGAGAAGTGAGGAGAGAAGGGAGAAGAGAAAATGAAAGGAGAAGTGAGGAGATCAGAGCAGTGCTGGATGTCCAATCACATTAAGATTTTGTTGTATCTAAATTCTTAGACTAAACTCTTTGTGTCTCTTCAGATTTACACAACAGTGACTGACCAAATCTGTGGTCCAGGTATTCATATAACAAATAACCGAACAGCCTTGTTTATATGCAGCAATGATGCACCAAATTATCAAAAAACACAGAATAAAGTGCTAGATAAAGTACAACAGCTTCACACAACAATGAACGAATTGACTTTTTATAACTCACTAAGAACAGTTTCAAATGTTGTTTCTGGATAATTGGCTACTGCAAACAACACATGCCACTTATTCTATTTTAAAAATCAAAAGCACACACACAAACTCCACATGGTTGTTTCTGTGCATGTACAGTATCAAATATCTGGATAAAGATATTTCTTTAGTTTTTGAGCTTGCTCTCACTCTCAAAAGATAGGATGAGAATAAAAGAAACAAACAAATGGGGAGGGAAAGAGGGTAGAAGGAGAGATCAAAATTCTTCAGGCCACTTTCTATTGGTATTCCTTTTCTGTCAATCTGGGGGAAATCACAGAGCAATGGAGTGGGCTGAGAGAGAGTGGATGGATCTGTGTCTGTGTGTGGAGCAAATAAAGGAAAAGAAGAAAAATATAAAACTACACTCCATTACAACTCCATTAAAAGTATGTCCAGACAAAAGATCCTCTTCGAACAACAGGGGAAATGTGTGTCTACTGCATGAGCTTATTTTTGAGGCTGTGGACCTTTTTCAGTAGTTTTGCCCCGTCAATTTCCAAAAAAAGTTTTTGAAAAGCTTCAAACGTGTTCTTCAGCTCCTTTGGATATTCGATGTTGATTGCATAAATGAGTCCCATCAGCAGTATGCATGCCTTTGTTCGGCTTCCACATCCTTCCATCACTTGGTTTCCCTCGATCACAATAGACAAATCTGATGGATCCTCCTCAGCCATGACATTGTGCTTAACAATCACCTTCATCGTTTTGTCTGTGTAGTCCTCACATTCCTACATGTTAAAAAGAAACAAACAAAAAGCATACACATTTTTATTTTATTTAAGATGCTGTTTCAATATATTTCAGTTTATCTAAAAGGAGAGCAGAGGGGGAGTGGAAGGCAAAAGGAGAAGGTGGATACGAGAGGAGAGGAGAGGAGAGGAAAGGAGAGGAGAGCCCACATGGAAAGAACCTATATGTGGATATATGCACATATATGCAGCATATATGCACATATATGATAATATATATGCTGCATATATACTGCATATATGCCGCATATATGCAGTATATGTCTTCTATATAGCTAATGGCAGGATCTGGTCATTTTGTAGCTCATATCTAATTTTTGACTGTCATACATGATGCCTTAGCTCATATTTTCTATTATCAAGGCAAAAACTAAGAATTAACGAAAAAAAATTATGCAAGAATTTATGTATGTGCAAACACGTGAAATTGGTCCCACATGGAAAAAACCTATATAAACATATGTTTCAATATAGGTTTTTAATATATGTGACATAAAATTGGCCGTTTTCCTATATTATATGTACATATGTACACACGTTACGGGTGGTGTTTGCAAAGACGAGGCAGTCACGGAAATCCACAAGATGGGTACTTTAATGAAACGAAGGAGCATAACAACAACCAACACATACAATGTAACATTTAGAACAGACAAGGAGTGAAGGGAGTGAGTCCATATATATATAGGGAGTGCTAACAAGGAAGTCCAGGTGATGATGATATGTGATGATGGGGAGATGACGAGGGAAGTGAGTGCAGGTGTGGAGAACAGGAGGATCATGGGAATTGGAGTTCTGGAGACAAGGGATCTGTGACAACACATATATATGTACACATACAGTACAGTCCAAAAGTTTGGAACCACTAAGATTTTTAATGTTTTTAAAAGAAGTTTCGTCTGCTCACCAAGGCTACATTTATTTAATTAAAAATACAGTAAAAAACAGTAATATTGTGAAATATTATTACAATTTAAAATAACTGTGTACTATTTAAATATATTTGACAAAGTAATTTATTCCTGTGATGACAAAGCTGAATTTTCAGCATCGTTACTCCAGTCTTCAGTGTCACATGATCCTTCAGAAATCATTCTAATATGCTAATTTGCTGCTCAATAAACATTTATGATTATTTTCAATGTTGAAAACAGTTGTGTACTTTTTTTTTCAGGATTCCTTGATGAATAGAAAGTTCAAAAGAACAGCATTTATCTGAAATGCAAAGCTTCTGTAGCATTATACACTACCTTTCAAAAGTTTGGGGAATTTTTGAATTTTTATTTTTATTATTTTTTAAAGAAATTAAAGAAATGAATACTTTTATTCAGCAAGGATGCATTAAATCAATCAAAAGTGGCAGTAAAGACATTTATAATGTTACAAAAGATTAGATTTCAGATAAACACTGTTCTTTTGAACTTTCTATTCATCAAATAATCCTGAAAAAAAATACTGTACACAAATATTTTGTACAATTGTACACATTAAATGTTTCTTGAGCAGCAGATCAGCATATTAGAATGATTTCGGAAGGATCATGTGACACTGAAGACTGGAGTAATGATGCTGAAAATTCAGCTTTGCATCACAGGAATAAATTAATTTGTGAAATATATTCAAATAGAAAACAGTTATTTTAAATTGTAATAATATTTCACAATATTACTGTTTTTTACTGTATTTTTAATTAAATAAATGTAGCCTTGGTGAGCAGACGAAACTTCTTTTAAAAACATTAAAAATCTTAGTGGTTCCAAACTTTTGGACTGTACTGTATATATACACATATATATACACATATATGTACATATATGTACATATAATATAGGAAAACGGCCAATTTTATATATGTCATATATATTAAAAACCTATATCAAAACCTATATTGAAACATATATGTTTATATAGGTTTTTTCCATGTGGGAGTAGGGCTGGGCGATATATCGCATGAGACTGTCACGCGCATTTCGTCAGTAAAGCCGGTACCCTGGTTACCGCTAAATCGCCATCACCTGCTTTCAAATGGAGCGGCATTTAATAGACAGAGCCGTAGATCACTGACAAGCCACGCAAAATCGGGTTCATTATCGAAGGCGATTCATCTGCGATAATGAACGCGATATTGCGTAGCTTGTCAGTGATCTACGGCTCTGTCTATTAAATGCCGCTCCATTTGAAAGCAGGTGATGGCGATTTAGCGGTAATCAGGGAACCGGCTTTACTGACGAAATGCGCATGACAATCTCATGCGACATATCGCCCAGCCCTATGTGGAGAGGAGAGGAGAGGAGAGGAGAGGAGAGGAGAGGAGAGGAGAGGAGAGGAGAGGAGGATCCCTTGAGTTAATCAAAAATCTGTTATCAATATGACATACCTGGCAGTCATGGAAAAGATCTTCTTGTCTTTCACCGAGGTAGTTAATGAGGCAGCAGACAACAGCATCTCTTTTTTTATCAATGTTCTGTGTCTGTAGGGAGATACAATTTAATGATAAGACTGTTAGCGGTGTGGGGAGTGATTTACATATACTAAGACCGAATTCTGGCCCTGCAACAGACTGGCGACCTGTCCAGAGTGAACCCTGCCCCTTCGCCTGATAAATGCTGGGTTGGCTCAAAAATCTTGTGACCCGAACGGACAAAGCAGTAAAGAAAATGGATGGATAAGACCGAATTCACACATTGATGTTAAAAGGTTTAAGTTGGTAAGGAGCTCAACTTTGCGCACAACAAAGCAACTGTTTACAAATTACTTTACTTTTAATTCACTCATATCAATAATTACATATTTGTGAAAAAATAAAATAACATACGTCATTTAAAGTGTCCAGCAGAGGACGCATCTTGCAACCAGCTGCTCCTCCTTTGGCACGCATTAGCCGCAAAAGACCTGGTGTGTACTCATCGAGCTTCCTCATGAATGTCTCCTCCAAGGAAACTGTTGTGATGCGTCTAAACTCCTCCTTGATCTAGGAAGTAAAAGGACCAAAAATTACATTTTAAATTAAAGACCAGCTCTCATAGTAATCACATGAATGTATCCTAGTGGGAAGAAAAAATTACAAGACATTCTCACCTGAGCCTCAGTGAATAATGCTGGCCACCTTTCTTTAAACACACCCACAGAGGGGCTGAGGCTGACCACTTCAACTCTTCGGCTAGAGAAGGTTTTATTCATTTTATCTGCAATTATCTTTGCATTGTTTTTCTTTGTAATTTCAAAAATTAATTCAAGCCTCTCTTTCTCCAGAGTCTCTTGGCTTTCACCAGTAGGGTGCGGAGGGAGGTAATTAACCTCTGCTTTTTTGGGCTTTTTTACATTTTTCGAAGGCACTGCATCACCCGGATGCTTCCTTTTTAAGGTGTTGATTTCAATTTCCGGGTAAGAATATTTTCGAGATCTTAGCTTGGCACGGTAATTGTGCATCTTGTTTTTTATGCGCTGCTGCCAGCCATATAAGCCTGCAAATGATCCCGGCTCCCTAAGACACGGAAACTTAGAAACCAAGGCTTCAGCCACTGAGAGGATTTGCTGATTGGTTGGGTAAGCAGTGTAAGAAAAAATTACTTTTGCAAGCTCTTGCATTATTGCTGATTTAACACTGGCATCCATGAAGTGTCTTCCAGTGGCATCATATGAGTTGTTTGCCTCTGCGAGGATGAGTTCTAGGTCTCGGGAAAACTCCGGTACTTGGAATGGCACTGGCCATGCAGCAGAGCGACATGAATCAGGGAGAATAATGGTGTCACTGGAACTTGACGATGCGTAGTTTGACACCTCTGAGGATGCATCATGATCTGCAGGGCAGATGTCCGTTTCAGTAGTACTTGCAGGATAGGTGCTCACTGAACTCAATGTAGATGATTCAAGTACTGGGTGTAGGTCAAGGGTTATCGTCGGCTCTTTTAGGATCACTTTAACAGTGGCCTTGTCATACAAGTCAGCAGTTGAGGTGACACTGAAAAACTCATTGTCAAAGTGTTTGTCTTGGTATAGTAGTCCAATTTCCCCATGCAATTGAAAAGTTTCAGTAACTATGGAAACAAGATCTTCCACTGTATTTGGAATTCCTGTTGGAAGTTTCAGCTTTTGAATGTTGTGTTCTTCTAAAACGACTCTTAAATGGACCGCCATTGTTGTTTGGTGTGTGTTTCCTCAGCTGTAGAGACAGAGAAAGAAACGAAATTGAGACAGGTTATTAATAGTTGATGAGCTTACTTGCATAGGTTTGCTTCAATATTCTTCTGCCAAAGCAATAAACAGATATTTAGTTCAGTGGAAATTTCAATAAATAATCTTTGATTATCATTATTATTTTAAGAAGAGGTAGATGAGGAAAGGAGGAGAAAAAAGGAGAGTAAGTATGCATCACATTTTCCCATTTTCTGTGGCAATCATCCCCGTTAAATAAACATTACAATAAATAAATAAGACAGGATTCCTGGCCATACAGCTGTTAAGTAATTGTTTCAATATCTACTTGAAAAGTGCACACATATTTGATATGACAACATAAATAAAATCAACCCATTACACTTACTCTTATGTGCAAATGAAGTGTTTAAGGGTCACCATACGGCCATCTGCTGCATTGTATGCAGCCAAGGGGTATGTTTCTTTTAATTCAGAATGTTTAAGGATTTCTGTCTCTCCTGTTGGCTCTACTTTGAAACTCCTCAGGTGTTCACAATACCAACCACTAAGCAATTTCAGAACAAAGACAGGAGTTTCACGCACAATGATTATTTGCTGGATTTCTCCAAAGTCAGGTAGGCCTCCTGTTGAGCCAAACGGCAGCACCATGCCAATATTATAGTCTGTGCCTAAAATGGTTGCTTTATTTGTCATGTTCACAAACTCTTCCCCAGGGAACTTCCTTGCGAAGGACTCCTTAATGCCATCTTTAAGAACATCAACTGCCACAAGAGTCCTCTGGGACACTGACAGTGCTGGCCTTTGGTTGTTGCAATTGTTGGTATGATACGCAATCATTGATTGGTGTTTTCTTGCCATTGTCATGAGAATGTTTCTAAAACACCCAGTCTGCCTCACAATCCTTTTAAAGAATCGATGTTTGGCTTCAAACCGCATAGTCCAGAAATGTACCAGTGGCCCGTAAACAGTTGTAAGCCATGGATAATGCTCGAGAAAGTGGTGTTTTGGTCGAACTTTCTCCTCTGGGAACACTTCAAAATATCTGTAACGGTGTTCTGAGATCTTACTTTGCATGTATCCTATTGTCTCATCTGTGTGGAGAGGAGCCATGACAAGCTCCACAACATCTTTAAGGTTCATCAAAACCTCCCAAGCAGGCTCATCTTCTGGGACTTTGTCACCAATCATGAGTGGCATCATTCTCAACAAACACCAGTTTTCGTGTGCGTTACCTCCTACGCTTTTTCGTAAGTTGAAATGCGGGGCAATGGGTTGTGGACAGTTTCTTTTGTCACTCCATTTGTAAGGAAAGCAACGTATGGAATGGTTGAGCTCCTGAAGAGAGATGTATTTCTTTCTGATTAACACATCAAGACAGAGTGATATTTCCACAGGTACAATTCCTTCGAGCAAATCATGCAAAGCATCAGGGGGATAACCTGATATAGCATGAAATTTACTGAGTCTGTCTGAGATGGGACACTGTCTTTTAACTCCGCAGTGGTGACCTTCTGCTGGATCAGACAGTGCTGCTTTGACATGCATGGCATAGTTGGACTTAGTCCGTGGAGGAAACAGTCCTTCTCCTACTTCATGCTCCTGGATCTGTGACCGTTCTCCAATGCAAAAGCGACAGAAATGTGAAGCTGAAAAGCTTTCAACAAAGCCACCTATTGAGTGAGCACCAAGATTGTCAGCGACTACAGCAAGTACAGTGCCCTTGACCACTTTGCCCAGACTTGAAACAAAAATACCTTCATCTTCAAAGGACTTCAAATCTCTGAGCAGTGGGTCCAAAACCTTTGCATAGCCATACTGGTTGACATCATTTGCCTTGCACAAAATGGTTAAGTAAATGGAAGTCAGTGTAGATCTCAATGTGGCATGTATGTCTGCGAACACCCAGTACACTGCTGTGACTTTATGCTTCTTGCGGGATGTTCCCAGAGGGTTGCATATCTCAAAGTCATCTATATATAATATGAGTGGGAGTTTAAGTTCATCCTCACATAAAAAGCTGTTTTCTCTTAGTAAAGATCCATCATTAAACGATTTGTATCCAGAAGAGGCATCAGATGTCTTTTTGTTTTGTAATATTGTGTTTTGAATGTGGCTGTTGTTCACAAGTTGAGATAATAATGGGAGGATTGGTATATACTGAAATGATTTTTTCTCTGTACTATCAAGTATGTACTCAACTGGTTCAATCGATGAGAGATGCTCCTTACTAAATTGCTCTCTCCTGAACTTACTGCTGAAAGGCCCATCCACTCGTAAAGCAGCACAGACAGGGCTTAGCTGGCAAAGGTCTTTGACCAGTTCTGATATCACTGAGTCTTCAAATGTACAGCCATGTTTTCTCAAAGTACTCAGAATGATCTCTTTAATGACGGGGCCAGATGCAGACGCTGTAAGGAAATGAAATTCCTCTACTAGTTCATTAATGCATGAATTTGAGACATTAAAAATGTTCTCCATTTTCAGGAGGAGCAACCCCACTCTTTTAGTAATAATTTTGTTCAAGTCCTCATCCTCCTCAAGGACTAAGCCACAGTCGTTTTCATCCTCAACAAAATCACTTTCTTCATCCGGGTTGTTTTGGTGTTGATAAAGAACATTAGTCTTGAAATCTTCCAACAAATGTGGGTTGTGTTTTCTACTCTTGTGGCTGTGGAATGTTGTATATTTGTTGGTCTTGTAATCACAACCCTCAAAAACACATGTCACAGTTTCAAATTTTTTTAGATGGCCACCAAGATGTTCAAAAAAATGCCTCTCATTGTCAAAAGAGCATGAATTACAGACAATGCATGTAAACAAAATGTTTCCTGGCTGGGTTGACTGAGAATGATGCCTTGACAAATGTGTCCTTAATGCACCCCATGTCTTGACTGTGCAAGGACAATCTGCATAGAGGCAGGGTATGGAGTGGACTCGACCTAAATGCTCATGTATTAGTCTGCTGTGTTTCAGCAGGTCCAATCTTTTTGATGTTGTGAATTTGCACAACTTACATTTCCAGTTCATTTTCCCATAACTGAGGACTTTAGTTAAGGTAACTATACCTTTAAGGACAATGTGATTTATTTTATTTGGAAAACTTGCATACCTGTAAAGGATACACTTGTGGTGGGGATGTGGGTGGATGTGTCAACACTAGAACTGGTAACAGTGGTCTATCAGTGAGTCTCTGCTTGTGGAGGACAGACAAGAGGAACTGAAGAGAGGGCAAATAGTGAGTGTCCACATACACAGACTGCCTACAACAGAAATAAAAACAAAAATTACACAAAACAAATTATCAGACATGCACCTGGGTTAGATTTTGTACAGATGATTTTGGGTTTACCTCAATATAATGCAAATAATCACCCCCTTTGGTTATTCGGGTGGGTGTTTAATATGCAAAATGGATTATAACCCCAGACGTTTAAAAGAACCAGGCGGCTATTTGCAGACCGGTGATTAATTGGGGAAATATGGTAGTTTATCAGTGCTCCTCTGATCTGGGCAGTCTGTCTGTCTGACAAGGGACGGTCATGCAGAAATAACAGACTGTGTACTGACTTAAATAAAGGCATTGCAATTACATATATTAATATTCATACTTCATATAATTAGCTTCATAGATGTAATGTGTTTCATAGAACATATTACAAAATTATGAAAACATTTATTAAGCACTGATGTTCTAACAATAACAAATATAATATAAAATCAATTCTAAAATGTTGTACGTGATCCCACAATTCCTTAAAAAACTTAGGTGCAGCAACAGTTGGTGTTTTCACACACACTCGTGGGATACAGTGGTAACGTTACTATGTTTTTATTTTTAATCCTGCGCCCATTCAATATATTAGAAAAAGCTGGCTTTGACTAGTTTCTAACCTTAAAACCAGCGGTCAGACACAGTCATGCATGCTGACCAATCTTGTAAAAAGCACACCACGACGGCATTTCAACTTACCGGCAGTAAGGACGGTGAAAGCCCGGGACACAACAAACCGATGGCAAAGAACTAGCAGCGACGAAAGCAGATGTGCCGTTGCGTGTCAACGCATTCTCATCCTAGCAACGGCACGTCTGCTTTCGTCGGGGTCAATTTGTTTATTTGAACACATCAAACCGACGCATGGAACACAATAAACCAAGTTGCCTGACCGACGGTCCGACGTTGTCCGACGTGGCTTGATGTGTCCCGGGCCATGGTGACGCCAGCGACAGATTCAAACTTTAATTTCAAGTAATGGCATGTTAAACAAACGAAAGCCGAATACAAGTGAAGTGTAATATCTCATAATTAAATATATATATATATATTATATATATATATATACAGCACTCCTATGTAAATAGCTTACCTTCACTTCTGCTGTTCGATGGCAGCCAGAGAGAGGATCCAGCGTCGTCCACACTCACTCAAAAACGCGGGCTGACGCATGCGCAATTTAAAGCAAAAAAAACTCACAGTTTGGGGGTATATTTTACTGCATTTTTCTATGTGATGGTTCTTACTGTTGACGAATGGGTAGCATATGTAGAATTTACCCATTACTTTAGAATTCGTTGGCTGGCTGCAATAATCATGTACATTTTATATGGTTTCCACAGATTATATTTACCACTCTCCAAAATCACTTTTTTCAGTGTATATTAGCAATCCAAATTTAACAAAAAATAGCACAAACTTACAAAAACTAACAAAAAATATATCTTTAGTTTTCTTCTTCATCCTCGTTTTCCTCTTCATCCTGTTTTTCTTCCTCATCCTCCTTGTTTGCCCATCTATATTTTGCTGTAGAGCTGATCTTTCCCAGCAGTTTTTTGTTACTTAACAAATAAGCATGAAAGTTATAAAGAAATTTATATAGGCCTATCAGCTGTTACATCGCAAGGTACAAAGGAAGAGCACAACGAGCTGAACTCATTGTAGATGATAGCTGAAGGTTGCTCTGCTGTTACACGAAGTATCTGTTATTCAGTTACAGACGACTGCACAAATCATGCATACTAATGAAAACATTATAAACTTTTACCTAGAAGTAGTAAACAACTGGAGTTTAGGCATAAGTCAGCCGTGACGCTGAGAATATAGTTACCTTTATGGAATAATCCACAAATGTTTTGAGATACAATGTGAACTAATATTCTCAGTTGCACGTGCAATCGCGCATGTCTGCGAAACTCATTTATATTAATGCTCCATCTTCGGAAACTGAAAATCTCGTAACACCGGTCAATTTATTGGCCCAAGTGAAAAACAATGAAAACAAGGACATTTTCATCACTTCATAAAAAAACAACCAGGACGG
Source organism: Megalobrama amblycephala (assembly GCF_018812025.1). Lineage (NCBI taxonomy): Eukaryota > Metazoa > Chordata > Actinopteri > Cypriniformes > Xenocyprididae > Megalobrama > Megalobrama amblycephala. Next base: position 43,997,375 of record NC_063059.1, on the reverse strand, counting down.
CCAGGACATGTCCTGGGAAAACAGGACGTTTGGTCACCCTAATATAAATGTAATGTATTGTAATACATTAGTAGTTGCTAACATGATTTAGCACAATGCTAGTATGAGTTAACATGTTAGCATGATTTAGCATTTTTCTGACATGATTTTACATGTTGCTAACATGATAATACTGCTAACTTGAATTGGCACGTTGTTAACATCAAATTTGTTGTTAACAGCAAATTTTAGCATGCCATGGACAGTTTATCACCCCCTCTCCTTCACCTTCAATATAGAAAATATATAGAATTTTTTTAATAAGTTCATGTTCATAAACATTGAGGGGTTAACCCTGAATCGATGCTTATAAACCAAGGTGCAGTAATTGTTCAAGCTATTTCTAATCCTGACTTTTTCATTATTTCTCTGTTAGGTTAATCCACAATATAAATAAAAGAAGAAAGATCTTGAAGATTTCTTGAAAGATAAAAGGGCTGATTTTTATTTATTACAAGAAATCACACAGTTGAAGGGCTGATCACAGTTTTTGGAAGAGTCAGTGGGACATTTTCTTGAGTCATATCTGTTTTTCAAATAGATCAGCAGGGGTCGCTATTCTCAAACTGCAGACCTGTCAACTAAACACATGAATGACAAAATTATACTTGGGGGTGATTATAATGTGTCCCACATAACTGAGATAGATGGCCTCACAAAGGTGTAAAAGATGATGTTAGTAACAAGATTGTTTCTGGGTTATGTAATAATTTAAGACTTGATGTATAGATATATCATGTATGTAGATACAAGACATCATCCAAGAGTTTGGTGTCCGATGTGATAAAACAGATTAAACAGAGGAAGAAGCTGAAAATATCATCAAATTACAAAGGGGATTTAAATGAACATTATGAAGTAAAGGCAAAAGCTGCTTTAATTTGCTCCAGAAGGAAGTGGCTTGAGCATGGTGGAAAAACCTAAGATATTTTTGGAAAAAAGAAATGGTGAATTATTAATAAATTACATATAAATAATACTGTCACAGATAATTTACTTACAACTTCAAAACATCAAATCTTTGTATTCAAGCTCTGAAACACAGAACTCCTTAACTAACGGGCCGATATTTGGTAATGCGATATATGCACAATATTGTTATCGGGGGCACTTCAAAATAATGTAAATAATAATTTTAATTGCAAATAATTAATTTTTATAATGCATTTAAGAATACTTTCCCCATCATCAACCGTAAACTGCACAACACGGCTGTATTCTGCGTCAAAGGGACACACGCTCAGATGTAAAAAAAAAACAACCTGGGGTGCGTTTCCCAAAGCGAACTATGGTCGCAAGTTCTGCCATTACCAATAGAGTTCAATGGGACTTACGACCATAGTTGGCTAACGATGCTTTCGGGAAACTCACCCCTGCATGAGACCATGCGCTTAAAGAAAGTGCGTGTTCACTCTCTGACAGCAGAGGGTGCTGATGGAACAGCAGAAATGCAGCGGTTACCCCGGAAACCCCGCAAACAAAGCAGCTATGCTAGTAAAGTTTTAAAAAGCTTCAAACAGACATTAATTTGTTTGTAATCTCAATGTTGTTCATCACAGCACCAAATACTTAATACTTAAAGACTTAATAGGCTATTTATTTTCAAACTTAAACATTTTTATATTTTAATCTGGACTACAACATGATTAGAAATGCTCTGATTGTTATTGTTCAGTAAAACTTTGAGATGTACAGCTTCATTAGTTAACATGTTAATTCATTATTACCAAACTGACAATGAAAAATACTTATATTAAGCATTAATTATTCTTAGTTAATGTTAATTTGTTAGTTACTGTTTAATAGCATTACTAAAATCAAAAGAACTTATTTAATGGAGCGGAGATAAAACTTACAATGATCAGTTGTGTTTCTTAACTAACATTAACAAAAAATAATACTTTCTGTAACAAATGTAGCTTCTCAATCTTAGTTAATGCATTAAATAATAAGACCTTATTGTAAAGTGTTTCCTGTTGTTCTTTATAGCCCAATTCTTTTGCACTTTAATCTGTTTGAAAATTTTACTTTATATATTTTTGGTGTGTGTATTGTATTATTGTATTTAAACATTCAGAGTTTTTTTTTTTATTACAAAAAGAGTTCTTAAACTTGTTATACTATCACAACACTTTTTTTTTTGCAACTTATTTCAATATCGTGATAATACCGTATACTGTGATAAAAGCTTCAGCAATTAATCGCAACATGAAAATTTGATACCGTCACATGCCTATCCTTAACCTGTTAACCTTCACCAGGACACTGACACACTGGATTTATACATGTTTAAATCAGTTCAAAGTTAATGTACATCATTAAAAAGATCTAAGACTCAAACTTCAGTATTTGACCTCCATTTTATTCTGAGAGACTTATAGTCATAGTTGTGTCTTAATCTGTGTCAGAAGTTATGAAAAAAATGTGTCGATACCTTTAATATGAATTATGAGAGTACCCTGCAAGCAATAACCGTCATTTCAATGTCAAGTTTAACTTTAGACCCGATACAGTCCGGCTATGAGTAACCCACTGCTAGCCAAAATAACCTTGAATTTGGTCACATGTCATTTTTGCCAAAATAACTTGTAAGATGTATGATAATCCATCATGTAAGCAAAGCCAACAGTGATTACAAGGTGTCTGGTTTCATTTCTTTGACATGTTCTGTGCGTATAGCCATGATTCAGCTCTGAATTGGACAGTTTGTGTGCAGTCTGCTTTTAGTTCACCTGGTGAAATCGAGCTCTGATTCAGAGCAAGCAATGTGACATCAGGCTATATAGATATAAATGATATAGTCTCAATCTATATTGCTTTAGAAAATACATCGATAGATCTTAAAAACTCTATATTGGCCACCCTAGTGTGTGTCCAAGTAATTAAAGTAAAAAATCAAAGTTGTGTGAAGATACAATACTGAAGGAGTAAATAATTTAGTGAATAAATGACGCCACCTGCTGGAGAACGATGAAAGCACACAATGAAAGAAATCAATGTATTATTTTAATTAAAGAAGAAATTGAATATTACTCAATGACTTAGACTGACAAAACCATGTTTATTTGAGAATTATTTGACTGTCTGGTGGCTTACATACTGAGAGTTTGTCTTTCACCAAGTGACAGACACCAAATATAATCTGTATCAAATTCAGTGTAAAACTATGAGCTGAGAAACGAGCAAACGCCAGATGAAGGCGCTTCATTTCAGTGGATTCTATAAAAACGTGGAAACCTGAAGGTTATTCTCTCTCTGATATCGCTATCAGATGATCCTCGATCTCTTTTTCTGTCAGAGTCCTGAAACACACAGACAGATGTTCTCTATAAATATGTTTACATTCATTCCTTCAGCAGAAGCTTTTATTGTATTTTCTTGTGAAGTGAATGTTTGATGTCTGATGCTTCTTTCTCTCTCTGTACCTGAATTTAGGGTTTTCCTTGGTCACAACAGCCACTTCCAGCTCAGTGCTTTTGAAGTCCATGGAAAGCACAGTAGACAAACACGAGATCGCCATCTAGAGGACAAAAGTGAGCATTGCAATATTCAGTCAACACACTGCTGACAAACAACCATTATTATTAATATACAGCACTCTGTTTAATGCATGATTATGATTCAGTGGTGTTTTTCTGTGGCCTAATATTTTGATGATATGTAATTCCATTGCTTATTGTTGTGTTTTCAACACTGATAATAATCATAAATGTTTCTTGAGCAGCAAATCATCATATCAGAATGATTTCTGAAGGATCATGTGACACTGAAGACTGGAGTAATGATGCTGAAAATTCAGCTTTGATCACAGGAATAAATTACACTTTACTATATATTCACATAGAAAACAGATATTTCACATTGTAAGAATTTTTCACAATTTTACTGCATTTTTGATCAAATAAATGCAGCCCTGGTGAGCAGAAGAGACTTCATCCAAACTTTATTACTGTGAATGAATCTGTATTGCTTAAAGCACTACGTAATTGTGTCTCACACCTCTACGGTCCTGCTGAACGTCAGCTCAGGCTGTTTCTTCAGCTTCTTCTCCAGATAGCTGTTGGCCTCCGTGTGTTTGGTGCCGACGCTCGTGGCCCTGAACCCGCAGAAATACCCGGCCGGGTCGCATTTGTAGAGCATGGGTCCCATCTGAGGGTCCATGGCGATCAGCATCATGCCTGAATCACAGACAGGATCACAAACACTGCAGAAGCGACTGATTATTTGAGTCTGTGTGGACGAACACACTCACAGCAGCCGAGCGGCCTCATCTCTGCGTTCTGCGTGTAAACCTGCGAGAGATCCGCGATACGCCGACACAACATGTCCGCTGTGATGTCGTAACCGAACTTATACTTCCACTCGCCGGCCTCCACACGAGCGCGATGAACCTGAGAACGGCTGTCAGCTACAAACACACACAAATACACGTTTTAATAATGGATTGAACTCTGCAACATCAACACTATTGTCTTTCTGTAACAGCAGCTGACTTTGGCTTTGCAACAATGGCTATGTTTCCATCCAAAGTTGTGAATTTAACGTGTGCAAAATTGGAATTTGGCATAAAACATTTGCGAATAAAGCAGCGTTTCCATCCCATGTGTTCAAGAGAACAAAATTCAGTCACTTTCTGGTGCAAAATCTCAGTAATAAAAATGGAAGTTGGCTCTTTTTTTCCTCCATCATAAATTAGTTTAGTCTCAGAGCGTCAGATGAAACACAATAAACGCTGTCATGTGATCTTGTGTTCTGATGCTGGTGTTTGTGAACGCATTCGTGTGAGACGGTTCTGGAGGGAATTCAACCAAATCATTCTGATGACAGACTTTGACTTTCAGAACCACCAAACCAGCATTTGAGATGCTGCGATGCGATTTGTCCACTGTTTAGTACAGTTATCCAATCACAGCCTCTGCTGAGGCAAAGCCACATGAGTTTATTGAGGGATTTATTCAGTAAATGTGTTTCCATCGTAGTTTATTCTTATCGAATACTAAGATGATCCAAACTAATTTTTTTATATGTGCATCTTGGTGTTTCCATCCAGTGTTTACAAATATCCCAAAATTCACATAAAAATAGGTGGATGTAAACATCCTGACACAGTTATTGAACTGAATCAACATTGATCTGAATGACTCTATGGTTTATTTAAAGTTGCTTTACAGCAGAATGTGAATTTGTCTCATATTTGATGGAGTTTGCATCATTGATTCTGTTATTTTCACTGTGAAGCTGCTTTGAAACAATCTGGATTGTATAAAGTGTTACAGAAATAGAGTGACTTAAAGGGTTAGTTCACCCAAAAATGAAATTTCTGTCATTAATTACTCACCCTCATGCTGTTCCACACCTGTAAGACCTTCATTCATCTTAAGAACACAAATTAAGATATTTTTGATGAAATCCAAAGACTTTTTTTTATCCTCCATTGAAAGCAACGAAATTACCACATTAAAGGTCCAGAAAAGAAGTAAAAACATTGTTAAAACAGTAATGTGACTGCAGTGGTTCAACCTTAATGTTATGAAGAGACGAGAATACTTTTTGCGTGCAAAAAAAAACAAAAATAATGACTTTACTCAAAAAATTCATTTCTCCCGTCATTCTGCTACACTATTTTCATTGCAGCGCTTCCGTGTTCTAAATTCAAACGCTGGTCACATGAGCAGCACAACGCATGTGTGTGATGCTGACGCAGAAGCTGGACAATAATGAGTCAGAATTCGGACGTAAACACAGAAGAGCTGAATTGCGTTCACTGCGTCAACTGCGTACGAGTCTGACAGGGGAGAGACGAATTTGTTGAATTAAAGGTGCCCAAGAACGTTCTTTCACAAGATGTAATATAAGTCTAAGGTGTCTCCCGAATGTGTCTGTGAAGTTTCAGCTCAAAATACCCCATAGATTTTTTTAAATTAATTTTTTTAACTGCCTATTTTGGGGCATCATTAACAATGCACTGATTTACACTCGACGCCGCCCCTTTAAGACGCGTGCCCCCTGCCTCACGAGCTGAACTATATTACAGCGCATTTACAAAGTTCACACAGCTAATATAACCCTCAAATGGATCTTTACAAGATGTTCGTCATGCATGCTGTATGCATGCTTCGAATTACGTGAGTAAATTATTTATTTGGATGTTAAAAGTTTTATTCTGAGTGAATCTGAGGCTGGGCTCCGTGGCTAACGGCTAATGCTACACTGTTGGAGAGATTTATAAAGAATGAAGTTGTGTTTATGAATTATACAGACTGCAAGTGTTTAAAAAATGAAAATAATGACAGTCTTGTCTCCGTGAATACAGTAAGAAACGATGGTAACTTTAACCACATTTAACAGTACATTAGCAACATGCTAACGAAACATTTAGAAAGACAATTTACAAATATCACTAAAAATATCATGATATCATGGATCATGTCAGTTATTATTGCTCCATCTGCCATTTTTCGCTATTGTTCTTGCTTGCTTACCTAGTCTGATGATTCAGCTGTGCACAGATCCAGACGTTAATACTGGCTGCCCTTGTGTAATCCCTTTGATAATTGTTGGGAACGTGGGCTGGCATTATGCAAATATTGGGGCGTTCACCCCGACTGTTACGTAACAGTTGGTGTTATGTTGAGATTCGCCTGTTCTTCGGAGGTCGTTTAAACAAATGAGATTTATATAAGAAGGAGGAAACAATGGGGTTTGAGACTCACTGTATGTCATTTCCATGTAATGAACTCTTGTTATTCAACTATGCCGAGATAAATTCAATTTTTGAATCAAGGGCACCTTTAAGTTATTTTTGTTTTGTTTTTGCACACAAAAAGTATTATTGTCTCTTCGTAACATTAAGGTTTTAATGATGTCTTTTCTGGACCTTGAATGTGGTAATTTTATTGCTTTCAATGGAAGCTAAAAAAAACCACTCTTGGATTTCATCATAAATATCTTAATTTGTGTTCTGAAGATGAACAAGGGCCTAACTGGTGTAGAATGGCATGAGGGAGAGTAATTAAAGGTTTAGTTCACCCAAAAATGAAAATTCTGTCATTAATTACTCATCCTCATGTCGTTCCACACCTGTAAGACCTTCGTTCATCTTCAGAACACAAATTAAGATATTTTTGATGAAATCCGATGGCTAAAAAAAAACAAAATAATGACTTATTTAGTGATGGCCGATTTCAAAACACTGCTTCAGGAAGCTTCGGAGTGTTATGAATCTTTTGTGTTCGAATCATGATTCGGATCGTGTGTCAAACCTGCCAAACTGCTGAAATCACGTGACTTTGGCGCTCCGAACCGCTGATTCGACACAAACTGATTCATAACGCTCCGAAGCTTCCTGAAGCAGTGTTTTCCAAATCGGCCATCACTAAATAAGTCATTATTTTGTTTTTTTGCTGCACCAAAAATATTCTTGTCGCTTTATAATATTACTATTGAACCACTGTACTCACAAGAACTGATTTAAATATGTTTTAGTACATTAATGGATCTTGAGAGAGGAAATGACATTGCTGGCTATGCAGGCCTCACTGAGCCATCGGATTTCATCAAAAATATCTTCATTTGTGTTCTGAAGATGAACGAAGGTCTTACAGGTGTGGAACGACACGAGGGTGAGTAATTAATGACAGAATTTTCATTTTTTTTTTTTCGGTGAACTAACCCTTTAACATATAATGTGAGAGGAGACACACACCGTAATGTCCAGTCATGACGCATCCAATCCGTGGAGTGAGACGGAACATGTTTGTCATTGTCGATGCATCCAAGAGTTTGTCCTGCACACGAGAAACAGAAAGAGTCAGACACACACACACACACACACACACACACACACAGCTCAGCGTAATTTAAGAGCATCGCAGCATCTCTGCAGATTTAGAAACACTCAGAAATGCTTTAAGACGCTTAACGCTTGTCCAGGAGTTAACCAGACAGACTGAAATAAACAAGATTAAACACTCCAGACTCTGATCTTCAGGAGTGTTCATTACCGCAACTTTCTTCTGTGTGACGACCACCGCACAGTCCGTCCCTCTGATGCCCACCGAGGTCAGGCCGCTCTGAGTGATGGCTTTGAAGGCATATTCTGTCCAACACATTCAACATCACATCAACATAACATGCAGCAGACCTACAGCTAATGCTCTCAGAACTGTAGCAAACGTTCTTCCAGTAACGTTAACAGAATGTTCATTTGAAGTCTTTAATAACGTTCTCAAAACATTTAAACGTCAGGTAATGGAACGTCCTGGAACAGAATTTGTAACATTTTTTAAATGTTACTACTTGTTTCAGAACGTTCAGAGAACATTCAAAAGTAACATTCATATAATGTTTGCAAAATGGAATGTTCTAAACAAAACTGGACGTTTTGAACGTTCAGAAATAACACTTTAAAAACTTAATGGGAACGTTAGCAAAACATTCTTAGAACATGTTTTTATTAGTTTGGAAGAACTCTTTAAGAAGTGTGTTTCTGGAGATGATGATTTATAGTGACTAATGAAGATGAAGTGTGACCTTAATGACTCCTGGACCTACTTTAATGTCGGAAAATATACATTTGATTATGACGAAAAGATTTCGATTACACGTGCATTCCGCACAATTATTCATTCATTAATCTGTCACCAACAGTGCAAAAACGCTGCATTAGTCCAGTAAACATGAGCTGAAGGCATCTATAATACTTTAATACTTGATGAAAACCGGAATAATGGCTTATAAAATGGTGAGTCTCTTACCGACTTGATATAATCGGCCCTCAGGTGAGAATATGGTGATGTGTCGATCAAACCCAGCATTTGAACCTCGAGACATGATTATAAACACACTTTAGTGACTTTAGCAGCTCAATCCAGTCAAATTCGCGATGCTGCAGGTCGAATGTGTTGAGAAGTGCGTCGAGTTGAGAGTGAATAAGCGATTTGAGACTTTCACTTTCTCTTTCATTCCATCGCGTCATTAAACTCGACGAGGAACATGAACTCACACACACACACACACACACACACACCTGAGACTCGCACACATTCACCTCACAACGATTTGCTCGGAAATTCTATTACATTTAACAAACTACATCTGCATATTTATATGATAAATGTGACGGATTTTCACATGGTACCCAGCTAACATAAGAAACGTTCAAGTTTTGCTAACGTTCCCATTAGTCTAAGTTATGAAAACGTTATTTCTGAATGTTCTCTGGACGTTCAGAAACGTCATTTTTTATGAAACATTGCATAATTTTTCAAACTATGGAAACGTTATTTTTTTAATGTTCTCTGAACGTTCCGAAACGTATTTTTTTACGAAACATTGCATAATTTCTCAAACTATGGAAACGTTATTTTTTGAATGTTCTCTGAACGTTCCGAAACGTATTTTTTTACGAAACATTGCATCATTTTTCAAACTATGGAAATGTTATTTTTTGAATGTTCTCTGGACGCTCCGAAACGTATTTTTTTACGAAACATTGCATAATTTTTCAAACTATGGAAATGTTATTTTTTGAATGTTCTCTGGACGCTCCGAAACGTAATTTTTTACGAAACATTGCATCATTTTTCAAACTATGGAAATGTTATTTTTTTTTTATGTTCTCTGAACGTTCCGAAACGTATTTTTTTACGAAACATTGCATAATTTTTCAAACTATGGAAATGTTATTTTTTGAATGTTCTCTGGACGCTCCGAAACGTAATTTTTTACGAAACATTGCATCATTTTTCAAACTATGGAAATGTTATTTTTTTTTAATGTTCTCTGAACGTTCCGAAACGTATTTTTTTACGAAACATTGCATAATTTTTCAAACTATGGAAATGTTATTTTTTGAATGTTCTCTGGACGCTCCGAAACGTATTTTTTTACGAAACATTGCATAATTTTTCAAACTATGGAAATGTTATTTTTTTTTAATGTTCTCTGAACGTTCCGAAACGTATTTTTTTACGAAACATTGCATAATTTTTCAAACTATGGAAATGTTATTTTTTGAATGTTCTCTGGACGCTCCGAAACGTATTTTTTTACGAAACATTGCATAATTTTTCAAACTATGGAAATGTTATTTTTTGAATGTTCTCTGGACGCTCCGAAACGTAATTTTTTACGAAACATTGCATAATTTTTCAAACTATGGAAATGTTATTTTTTTAAAAAAAATTCTGAACGTTCCGACACTTAATTTTTTACGAAACATTGCATCATTTTTAAAATATGGAAACGTTATTTTTAGAATGTTCTCTGAACATTCCGAAATGTACTTTTTTACGAAACATTGCATAATTTTTCAAACTATGGAAATGTTATTTTTTGAATGTTCTCTGGACGCTCCGAAACGTAATTTTTTACGAAACATTGCATCATTTTTCAAACTATGGAAATGTTATTTTTTTTAAAAATTTCTGAACGTTCCGAAACGTAATTTTTTTACGAAACATTGCATCATTTTTCAAACTATGGAAATGTTATTTTTTGAATGTTCTCTGAATGCTATGAAACTTAATTTTTTATGAAACATTGCATCATTTTTAAAATATGGAAACGTTATTTTTAGAATGTTCTCTTAACGTTCCGAAATGTAATTTTTTACGAAACATTGCATCATTTTTCAAACTATGGAAATTTTATTTTTTGAATGTTCTCTGAACGTTCCAAAACGTATTTTTTATGAAACATTGCATCATTCTGCAAACTATGGAAACGTTATTTTTTGAATGTTCTCTGAACATTGCAAAACGTAATTTTTATGAAACATTGCATCATTCGTTATTTTTTGAATGTTCTCGAACATTCTGAAACGTCATTTTTTATGAGACATTGCATTATTTTTCAAACTATGGAAACGTTATTTTTTGAATGTTCTCTGAACATTCCAAAACGTAATTTTTTTATGAAACATTGCATCATTCGTTATTTTTTGAATGTTCTCTGAACGTTCCAAAATGTCATTTTTTACGAAACATTGCATCATTATTCAAACTATGGAAACGTTATTTTTTTTTAATGTTCTCTGAACATTCCAAAACGTAATTTTTTTATGAAACATTGCATCATTCGTTATTTTTTGAATGTTCTCTGAACGTTCCAAAACATCATTTTTTACGAAATATTGCATCATTTTTCAAACTATGGAAACGTTATTTTTTGAAAGTTCTCTGAACGTTCCAAAATGTAATTTTTTTTATGAAACATTGCATCATTCTGCAAACATGATGGAACCGTTATTTTTATTAATGTTCTCTGAACGTTCCGAAACGTTTAAAAAATGTTAGACAACATTTCAGAAATAACACGTTCCTTTTTGTGCTAACGTTTTGAGATCATTATTAAAGACCAGATAACATGAACTTATTCTCTATTAGTGTTGGAAGAACCTTGACAGAACATTAGCAAAGTATTGAGAATGTTCCATGTTAGCTGGGATAAAACCATGATACTTTGTAATGTACCATGTTTTTTTTTTTTTACATGGCTTCATAAAAAAAAACATAGAATGCAATAATGGTAAAAAAAATAAATAAAATAAATAAATAAAAGTGTTTTGTGATATTTCTTTGTTATTTAAATGAAGCTTTACCTCATTTAGACAATCTTAAGGAGTCGTTTAGGATTTGATTCAAACTCAGCGATTCACTCAATGCAGTGGTTGCCATGGTGAAGGAGCTGAGGGCGGAGCTTGCAGTGGCACTGTTTAAGAGATGTCATTTTTTACATCAACAATAAATACAGTTACAAACTACATCGATCAGGCATAATAACATTATCACCACCTTCCTAATATTGTGTTGCTACTAAAACAGCCCTGACCCATTAAGGCATGGACTCCTCTAGACCCCTGAAGGTGTGCTGTGGTATCTGCACCAAGATGTTAGCAGCAGATCCTTTAAGTCCTGTGACTTTGAGGACAAAATGTTCACTTAATACAGGGTATCTGCAGATATGAACAAGTTAAATTTAAGACTTTTTAAGACCTTTTTAATACCACCTTTCATGAAATTTAAGACCAAACCTGCGATGGAAACACTGATCAGCTAGAGATAAAAAAAAAGCAGGAAAGTCTGACCCTGCACCCAAGCCACGCCCGGCACCTTTTTTTTAAAAATAATATATATTTATCACATTAAAAGATATGTCATATATTGTAATAATGCATATTATTGTTCTGTAAAATTAAAAAGCAGCATTTAATAATCATGATAATAATTAATATTATATAATATATCAAATGTATTAATAGAATTGTTATTATTAAAGTACCTGCGAAAAGTTTGGAAACAATTATTGATTTTAAAAATCAAAAAGTCCCTTCTGCTCACCAGGGCCGCATTTATTTGATCAAAAATACAGCACAAATAGCAACATTGTGAAATATTCTTACAAATAAAAAAAAGTTTTCTATATTTTATAAAAATATGTATTTTATAAAATGTAATTTATTCCTGTGATCATTTTCAGCATCATTACTCCAGTCTTCAGTGTCACATGATCCTTCAGAAATCATTACAATTTGATTTGATGCTCAAGAAACATTTCTAATTATTATCAATGTTGAAAACAGTTGTGCTGCTTCAGATTTTTGTGGAAATGGTGATTTGTTAGTTTTCTTTGAAAAACAGAAAGTTCAATGAACAGCATTTATTTGAAATTATTACATGTATTTATCAAATATATTATTTATTAAAGCATTTATTAAATAGAAATATTCTGTAACATTTTTAATGTCTTCACTCACTTTATCACTTTAAAGTATGACGAATTAAAGTATAAATTTTTCTATTTTTTAAATCCTGCCACAAAAGTTAAGCAGCAAAAACTGCATTTTAACACTGATAATATAAATAGTGAATGTTTCTTGAGCAGCAAATCAACATTTCTGAAGAATCATGTGACACTGAAACTTCTCTTTGTAAACAACAGTATTATAAACAATTCTAATGACGAATGTTGCATTCCCAAATCCAAATTTAAACGTCACAAACAAAGTAGCATTTACAGTGAATCGAAAATGAAAACACACCACTGTCTGTTACAGCAAACATGCAGCGCGTCAGACGCGTCATTTTTTATATAATTACATCACAGCCGTTGCAAATTATATATTAAATTCTCACCACGCGTTGACCCATTTGAACTCTTTTAGGGACCGTTCATATGTCGCGTCTAAAAACGCATGGAAAACGCGTCGGCGCCACTTTCTCCTTTCCAAAGCGCTCGGGCGCTGCGGTAGCGTCTGCCGTTACTAAGCAACCATGAGCTGCGCTCTCCATGACGAGTTTGTTTCAGCAAAGGATATATGGATTTCCAGCACCGAAAATCACTTGCAGTCGCTTTGACACACAAGAGATTTATTTAAAAATGTGTATCCGTGTACAGCTCTCATCAGATATTCCTACGTCTTTGCTGACCTTTGTCCTGCAGATGGCGCCGCGCGGCGCTGGACCATTCCGTCGTTGACGTATTAAAACATAAAACATAACATGCATAAAACATATAAAACATCTTACTGACCTGCATGATTCACATGCGTCATGATTTTAGACCTAAAAAAACGGAAGTCCGTATATATTCAGTCGCATTACCGCAAAAGATCCATTAGATGCTCGGCGTGTGCGTACCGCTTTAATGCCCATTGTACCCAGTTTAAAACATTTTCTACAAACGTTGCAGTTTGCCTCGTAGACATTTACCGGCACCGGCCTTAACCACCAAGAGAATTCATCTTTCTCGAGCCATAAATCATTACATTTGCACTTACCTAATAAGGCTGCCTGCTACCTCAATTCTCTCTGATGACGCAACGCAATAACTACCGCGACAAAAAAAAACCTTCTGTCCAATGATCAGTCAGTCATTGGGTCTGTCAGACTATAGAAAGTTTTGCGGTAATGCTACGAAAAATATTTAAGACCTCAAGGTACGCTGGTCAGTTATAAAATTGCGTCTAAAAATACACAAAACCGGACGGAGACATTTCACTCGCTCGGTCCCATACGGAATTTAATACCTCCCTTGCGAAAATTCAAGACATTCCATACAATTTAAGACTTTTTTAGGCCTTAAAAACCGAAATTTGTATTTAAGACTTTTTAAGGATCCGCGGGGACCCTGTTAATATATCCACCCACTAACAGGGGACTAACACATCAGAAAGACTCAGAGACAGCTGTGCGTTCAGTCAACAGCTCTTTATTAAACAATATCAAGTCAAATATTAAAGACACAGAACTATTCTTTCGACTGTATTGTTTATATATCTTCAGCTACTCTTTGTTTACATTCAAAATGAATATTAGATTCATTCTGCGGTCAGCGCTGCATGTATTCATCAGACATAACAGCTCCTCTTTCTCTTATTGCTGGTTTCTGTGGAAGCTTAAAAAAATAATAAAGGATAATTGTGACTTTATACTTCACAGTTCTGAGTTTACAGGCAGAATTGTGAGATAAAAGGTCGCAAATACTGTTTTTATTTTTTATTCCGTTGCGGAAACAAGCTTCCATATGTTTCTTTCCTCTCAAATCAGTTAAATATTATCAGTAACAACAATGTGTGTGTGTGTGGGCGGAGTCTGTGATCAGACCTGCTCTCATTGGCTGCTTTCAGGAAAGTGCAACATGCAGGGAAAGAACACTGACGCTTCCTGTCTAACACACACACACACACACACACCTTACACACACTCACGATTGTTCTCTGCAACACACTTATTAAATCAAACACACCTGTGATATCCTGAATATTTGGTGATCAACAGGAAGCGGACTGGTGTTCTGATCCCAGAACAGTCTCAGTGTGTCATAACAGTTCTCAGCCATGTTCACATGAGCGTATAAAACACAGCAGAATGTTTCAGAGATTATACATATACAGTAACAGTCAAGAGCACAAATCACATTATTACTTCATCATATGTGCACGTTTGTCTTATTATATCGAGTTAATCGTACCACTCACTGCAGTATTGCATTACAATATGTTTAAATATTCAAATGACAAGTATGAATATTCATGTGCGATGGATTAGGGGCGTGGCTTGTGATGCGTGACTGGTGTGACAGTTTGGCTCGTCCAGTTGTGCGTTTTAGTCTGATGGGAATTACATTTCTGAATTAAAATAGTGAAGCCTGACGAATGCACCGCCTCTATGAGGTTACATACATTATGTGTTATTCTGAGCGTTTCATCTCATTATAATGACTTTATTTATGCATGAGTGTGTGTGTGTTTAACCCCTGCGAAGTTCATGTAGCTGCGCTGCCACTTTCCTCAGTTCAGCTTCGATCTCCAGCAGCTCCTGAACGAGAGACAGAGAGAGAGTTCATGAATTCAGCACATGTTTTGTTAATGCACTCATAAATAAACTTTTAGCAGTAAAACACAGTTCTTATCCAGGCGGCCTGTAAGGGACCTCAAGATGACCAAAAAGTACTTTTGAGATGAAACTTCACAGACACATTCTGGAGACACCAGAGACTTATATTACATCTTGTGAAAGAGGCATTATAGGTCCCATTTAACTTCTAAATCTAATTATAAAATTACCTTTCACTTATTTTTTTTACTCCAAATCATTTTTGAAATATACTGATTTTCACAGTTACTGTCATAACTTGTTTTCATGACAATTTTATTTAAAAAAAAATCATTAAAAATTATTGTAAATAATTAAAGACATTACTAACAGATAAATATAATGAATATATAAGTAATGATTATTAATATATTTGAAATAATCAAACTCTAATCTACACTAAAATGCTTTAAAAAATTGTATTTGTATAGTATTATAAAATAATAATAAATTATAGAGATTTTCCTTAATAACTTTGTTTTAAATTGAAGAAGATAACATTCTTGAAACCTTTAAAAATCACAAAACTAATCATGGTTAATTATTTTAATATATAATACTCCCAGTTTCTGCTAAAATATTATTTGAAATCAAGCAGCTGTTGTGTTTATTTTACTATCATTGAGGACATTATTATAGTCTAGTATTTTCTATGTTTTCTGTTTTCATTTTAATTTGTTAAAGTTTTAGTAATTTTTTCATATATTTTGTTTTTAAAGTTTTTTTTGTTGTTGTTTTCATGTATTATTAGTTTTTAAAGTCTATATAAAGTCTATATGTGACCACAAAACCAGTCAAAATTATCATTTTTTTTCTTTTATGCCAAAAATCATTAGAATATTAAGTAAAGATCATGTTCCATGAAGGATATTTAGTAAATTTCCTACCGTAAATATATCAAAACTTTACTTTTGTGAGTGGATATACATTGCTAAGGACTTCATTTGGACAACTTTAAAGGATTTTCTCAATATTTAGATTTTTTTTGCACCCTCAGATTCCAGATTTTCAAATATTCTTGGCCAAATATTGTCCTATCCTAATAAACCATACATCAATGGAAAGATTATTTTTCATATGATGTATAAATCTCAAATTTAAAAAAAATGACCCTTATGACTTGGTTTTGTGGTCCAGGGTCACATATAGACTTAAAAGTTAGACTAAATATATATTTTTTTAATTCATTTTATTATTTTTCCACAAAATTATGAACCGTTTTCAACATTGATAATAATCATAAATGTTTCTTGAGCATCAAATCATCATATTAGAATGATTTCTGAAGAGATTTCTGGAGTAATGATGCTGAAAATTCAGCTTTGATCACAGAAATAAATTACATGTTACTATATATTCACATAGAAAACTGCTGTTTTACATTTCAATAATATTTCAAAATTTTTACTGTATTTTTGTATTCGCAGCCTTGGTAAGCAGAACAGACTCTTTTAAAAACATTTAAAAAAATAATTAATCCAAACTTTTAACTGCCAGTGTATAATACTATCATTACATTTTTTAAATGACATAAAAATATGAACTAAAGAAATATTAGTACTTTAACATTTAAGAACAATAATATAATATTTTATTCTACAGTACAATTGTACTGTAATAATTGCGGTCTGTCTTATTTTCTATGGCATCTGAGCCGCTGAAAACACGCATGTAAATGAACACAGAGCTGCGCTTCACTCTGAACACACAGCGCATATATTTATTTTATTAAAACTCATGCAGCTCTACTAGATCTGTGATAGACATCGGCAAAAACATGCCACACGTTCGTGAATCAGAAACGCACCTCATCTTCATCCTCCTCCTCCTCACGCTGTCTGTCCTCCTCTTCCTCTCCGTCTCTCTCGAACTGTCTCGTGGCTTCATCGCTGGCGTTCTCCATCTCCCGCTTCTGCTGCGGCTCCTTCTCCGGACTCTCTTCCTCCTTCACGCGCTCCATCTTCCTCACCAGCTCCTGCAGCTCCTCCTGCTTCTCCTCCTTCTCCTTCTGTTTGCTCCAGCCGGCGGTGTCGTTCATCTGCTCCGCCATCAGCTCCTTCAGCTCCTTCTCCACCTTCTCCTTCTCCACCATCAGCTCCAGCTCGCTCTTCCTCTTCTCCTCCTCCTCCTCCTCGCTCTTGGTGCGTTTCTTCTCCAGCTGTTTTCTCTTCAGCTCCTTCAGCAGCTCCTCCAGCTCCTCGTCTTGTCTCCTCTGGATCTCCGTCTCTCTGATCTCCTCATCCAGGTCTCGCTCTTTCTGCTCTTTATTCTTTCATCGCTTCCTCCTCATCTTCATCCTCGTCATCATCCTCCTCCTCCCATGTGTCGTTGAGCTCATACTCGTCTGTCTCGCGAGAGTATTTGCTCTCTCTCTCTTTCTCTGCAGAAAAACAGACGTGTATCAGATGTGTGCGTTTTACTAATCTCACATAACTGGATTAAAGCCTCGCTCACACCAAGGATGATAACTAAAAGGTTTAATGAAATAGCGTTCTAACTCTAAGTGATTAGTAGAGTTCACACAATATTACTGAAATCACTTTCAGAGCAATTTATTCCCACTGATGAATAATAAAAACATTGACAGCCAGACTTTAAAGAGCTTGAGCATTTAAAGCGGCAGACTACAACAAACAGCTGGTAGGGACTACAACAAGCTTCTTGCTGGATAGTGACATCACAAACCGTAAAATTTACATAAGCCCCGCCCCGAGAATGCACAACAAAGGGGGCGGGGCCATGTTGAGCTGCTTTAGAGAAGAGGAAGAGTTGTTGTAGTCGAGTGTTGTTGTCATGCCGTCATTTTACGCCGGACTGCTTCACAAACGAGGGTCAATTCAACACAAAAGATGAACATGACGGCACATGCTAGTGGATGAGTTGAATCAACTCCACAGCAACTACATCAATTTATCCACTAACCATTCAGAAACGTCTAAAAGTTGTAACTTCTTCCTGAGTCTCTCCATCAGTGTCGACTCCGGTTTGAACAATGTAAGGCTGAACACTTTCGTCATTTTGGCTGCGTGAGATTCTCCAGCTTTGTTGTTGTTGAGCTGTTAAAGCTCCGCCCTCTTCTGGAAAGGGGGCGGGTGCAGCAGCTCATTTGCATTTAAAGGGACACACACAAAAACGGCGTGTTTTTGCTCACACCCAAATAGGGGCAAATTTGACAAGCTATAATAAATTATCTGTGGGGGTATTTTGAGCTGAAACTTCACAGACACATTCTGGAGACACCAGAGACTTATATTACATCTTGTGAAAGGAAGCATTATAAGTCCCTTTTAACTTCTAAATCTAAATATAAAATTACCTTTCACTTAATTTTTTACTCCAATTAATTTTTGAAATATAATCATTTTCACAGTTACTGTCATAACTTGTTTTCATGACAATTTTATTTAAACAAATCATTAAAAATTATTGTAAATAATTAAGACATTACTAACAGGTAAATATATTCAATTCAATTCAATTCACATTTATTTGTATAGCGCTTTTCACGATACATATCGTTTCAAAGCAGCTTTACAGAGAATGCATGTCAACGTTACAATTTAGAGAATGCAGTTAGCAAATAAAGTAATATGAATGATATATATAATGAATATATAATATATATTAATATATAATGAATATATAAGCTAATATAGTGGATATATTTAGTGAAATAATCCCCTAGAGAGTTAATTTCTCTAGTGAACTAATATGCTGTGGACACTAAATGACTTGCCTGAGGTAAATGTAACGCTACGTGAGATATTATTCTCAAGCTGTTTTATTGATGTCTTTCATGGAGTTGAAACATCGGTTGAGAGATTACACGTAAACATATCTACGTATATGTTTGTTGTGGCGGTTAGCAAATAGTGTTGCATTACCGCAAGCGCCCCCTTCTTGACTGGAGTGTGGATCGTCTGTGACTGACTGTATGCATCAATCAGTGATGGTTTGGGACGAATAACATGTACCGTTACACCACTACAATAAGGCTGTGTTCACACTTGTCATGTTTGTCAGCAGAATGTGAATTTGTCTCATATTTGATGAGATTCTGTTCATTTTCCTGTTTATTAAGGTCCTTCTGACTAACATAAATAAATGTGTCACGAGTGTTTCACTGACCGTGTTCTGCCAGCTCCTGTAATTCTCTCAGCAGACCCTCGTGTCTCTCCTGAGCGTTCAGATTATCATCTGTGAACAAAACCAGCACACAATCACTGCTTACAGCGTCAGAGGAAAGATGCTGGACCAACTAGGTTAACATTCAGATAACACATTGACTAGTAGTTGATTGAGATACTATCAGCTCACCTGTCTTCTGTGGGTCACAGCCTCTGGCATCTTCAGGGTCGCAGTCAGCCGTGCGCTAGTGTACAGACAAACACACGGGTTAGTTTACATACACACGTCAACACACTGAGAAGAGACCAATCATCATGAACACGTCTCTGACCTTCTCGTCTGGCAGAGGGAAACATCTCACTGAAGAGGAGAGCAGAAATACAGAAAGAAATTAAACATCGAAAAAAATTGAGATGTGGGCGTGGCTCTCGTAAATGGAGGCGGGGCTTGCAGCAGATTGTACAAAAGTGAACCAAATTACTAAAGGTTACAAGGTCAAAACATATGCACGAATGAATTTCTCATGATTAAACCTGATTCTGTATCATTTAACATTCATCAGGAATTTATTGCATAATGAAGAGACTTTAATATGACATGAATATTACGGCTTGTGTTGCCCTCTGGTGAACATGAATTAAAAATGCATTTCATTAACAAGTTAATCATCGTCATTAGCGTTTATTAAGCATTAATATGAGAATAAACTATGGAAGCCCATTTCCGCCATATACATACATACATACATACATACACACACACACACACACACACACACACATATATATATATATGATAAAATCATATATATATATATATATATATATATATATATATATATATATATATATATATATATATATATATATATGATTTTGTAAATCATAACTGTCTATGACATAAAACGTTTTGACATTTTGACTCAGTATGTCATCATTTCAGCTTTTCAAGTCAAAATATGGTCATAATTTCGTTTTTTCTCCTCAATTTCTGTCATAATCAACTAAGCATGAAATTTATAAAAAAACATTTCATTAACAAGTTAATCATCGTCATTAGCGTTTATTAAGCGTTAATATGAGAATAAATTATGGAAGCCCATTTCCGCCAATAATATATATATATATATATATATATATATATATATATATATATATATATATATATATATATATATATATATATATATATATATATATATATATATATATATATATATATATATATATATATATATATATATACACACATATATTATATCATGCTTTTGTAAATCATAACTATGACATAAAACGTCACAATTTTGACTCAGTATGTCATCATTTCAACTTTTGTCAGTCAAAATATTGTCATATTGTTTTTTTTTCTCCTCAATTTCCATCATAATTGACTTAGCATGTAATTTTCAACTTTTATTTATATCATAAATAACATAGTATGTTATAATTTCTACATTTTATGCCATAAACGCTATTTAGCAAAGATTTTTTTCTTTTTCCACAGACGGCTGGTGCAGCCCTACATGAACGCGCGCGCGCGCCCGCGGCTCCTTTCACCTGACGGAGGACAAATAATCCTGCAGATTAACGCAGAACAGCTATTCCTGTCTCACCTGATGAGCTCAAATGAGGCACTTAAAAACTCAACAGCGCATTAATTAATGCAACAGCGGTTTGATCGTCAGGTACAGTATTATGTAACACGATCAGGTGTGAATTAAACATTCATACATCCTCAGATCTGCATCGAAACGATTCGTTACACCTACAGAAAATATTTCCATCAACGTCTAATACACAACTTCATTTCTCCAATGCAGATTTCTACTCACCTCCTGCAGAGAAAACACACACCGCCGTCCAGAACGTCAACACACGCATCATACACACACACGGGCGCGCGCAGAGCAGAAGAGATGAAGATGATGGCGATGATGAAGATTAAAATGACTTGATCACGTCTGTTTGTGGTGAGACTACAGGAAAATCCACCTGGAGGACATGATGAGCTCTGCGCGCTCCCGCCGCGTGCCTGCGCTCAGATAAATACTTTGCGCGTGTCCGTCCGCGCTCAGGGCTGTTTTGGAGAGATTATTTAGTACTCAGCGACATGAAAAAATATATGTGAATTAGAAACAAGGAAATAAAGACTATAAAAGCTCATTTTCATGGCAAAACAAAATATGCAATGACTATTTATTTGGTAAAATAATTATTACACTGTTCTGAATGCATCAAATGATCTTTGTTAAAGAGCTGCTGAATCACTGTCAGTGTGAACAACACTGAATAAATAAGTCTTTTACTAACCATTACTTAGTTTATTTTGGTTATTTTAGTACTTCAAGTTAAACTAAATGAAAATAAGAAATGTTGCCTAAGCAACTAAACGAAAAAAAAAAGGTAAGTTTCTTCATATTTATTTTTAACGTTTTGTTTTTAAAGAAAATCAGCAAATATTTGATGTTCGCAGCAAATAGTAAGACACCTGAGGCATGTGATTGTCGTCAAACACATTTAAATGATCTCTATTACTAATGCATACTTCACACTCACTCACCGAATCACTCTCACTGACTCACTCACTCACCAACTCCCTTGCTCACTGACTCACAATCACTCTCACCGACTCCCTCGCTTGCTCACTGACTCGCTCGCTTACTCACCGAATCATTTTCACTGACTCACTCACTGAATCACTCTCACACCAAATCACTCACCGACTCCCTCGCTCGCTCACCGAATCACTCTCACTGACTCACTCTTACTGACCGAAACACTCTCACTGACTCACTCACTCACCAACTCCCTTGCTCACTGACTCACAATCACTCTCACCGACTCCCTCGTTTGCTCACTGACTCGCTCGCTTACTCACCGAATCACTTTCACTGACTCACTCACTGAATCACTCTCACACCAAATCACTCACCGACTCCCTCGCTCGCTCACCGAATCACTC
Organism: Megalobrama amblycephala; assembly: GCF_018812025.1. Taxonomy (NCBI): domain Eukaryota; kingdom Metazoa; phylum Chordata; class Actinopteri; order Cypriniformes; family Xenocyprididae; genus Megalobrama; species Megalobrama amblycephala. The sequence goes on along the minus strand of NC_063059.1, from coordinate 43,974,870 downwards.
ACTGACTCACTCTTACTGACCGAATCACTCTCACTGACTCACTCACTGAATCACTCACACTGACTCACTCACCGAATCACTCACCAAATCACTCTCACTGACTCACTCACTCTCTGAATCACTCTCACTGACTCTCACTGAATCACTCTCACTGACTGAATCACTCTCACTGACTCACTCACTGAATCACTCTCACTGACTCACTCACCGACTCCCTTTCTCGCCGAATCACTCTCACTGACTCACTCACCAACTCCCTTGCTCACTCAAGACTCCCTCGCTCGCTAAATCACTCTCACTGACTCACTGACCAAATCTCTTACTGACCAAATCGCTCCCTTACTGACCAAATCGCTCCCAGACTCACCGAATCACTCTCATTGACTCCCTCACTCACTGAATCACTCTCACCGACTTTCTCGCTCACTGACTCGCTCGCTCACTGAATCACTCACTGACTCACTCTCACTGACCGAATTACTCTCACTGACTCACTCACTGAATCACTCACTCACCGAATCCCTCTCACTGACTCACTCACTCGCCGAATCACTCACTGACCGAATCACTCACTGACTCACTCACTGACCGAATCACTCTCACCGACTCCCTTGCTCACTCACGACTCCCTCGCTCGCTGAATCACTCTCACTGACTCACTGAATCTCTCACTGACCGAATCGCTCTAAGACTCACCGAATCACTCTCATTGACTCCCTCACTCACTGAATCACTCTCACCGACTTGCTCGCTCACTGACTCACTCGCTCACCGACTCACTCGCTCACCGAATCACTCACTGACTCACTCACCAAATCACTCTCACCAACTCCCTCATTCACTCACTCCCTTACTTACTCACTGACTCGCTCGCTCACTCACCCAATCACTGTCACTGGATCGCTCACTCACCGAATCACTCTCACTGACTCACTCACCAAATCGCTCTGCGTGCGTCTCAATGTGCATTCTATCCATCATAAATAGTATATGACATTAGTAATA
>NC_063059.1:43936365-43968865 GCF_018812025.1 Megalobrama amblycephala | reverse complement strand
GCACAGCTGAATCATCAGACTAGGTAAGCAAGCAAGAACAACAGCGAAAAATGGCAGATGGAGCAATAATAACTGACATGATCCATGATATCATGATATTTTTAGTGACATTTGTAAATTGTCTTTCTAAATGTTTTGTTAGCATGTTGCTAATGTACTGTTAAATGTGGTTAAAGTTACCATCGTTTATTACTGTATTCACAGAGACAAGACTGTCGTTATTTTCATTTTTAAACACTTGCAGTCTGTATAATTCATAAACACAACTTCATTCTTTATAAATCTCTCCAACAGTGTAGCATTAGCCGTTAGCCACGGAGCACAGCCTCAAACTCATTCAGAATCAAATGTAAACATCAAAATAAACACTGTACTTATGCGATTAGACATGCTGCATGACGAACACTTTGTAAAGATCCATTTTGAGGGTTATATTAGCTGTGTGAACTTTTATGTTGTTTAAGGAAAGCGCGAGCTCCGGGGGCGTGGAGCACCAGATTTAAAGGGCCACACACCCTGAATCGGTGCATTTATAATGATGCCCCAAAATAGGCAGTTAAAAAAATGAATTAAAAAAATCTATGGGGTATTTTGAGCTGAAACTTCACAGACACATTCAGGGGACACCTTAGACTTATATTACATCTTTTCAAAAAAAAGTTCTAGGGCACCTTTAAATTGTGTTTTATTTTTTTACCAAATTTTGTTTTCTGTTTTAACATTTTAATGGTTTAATTACATTCTAATAAAAAAAGCATATCTAAGTAATTGAATTCTTAAAAACAACAAAATTAAAATTAAAAAAATTGTATTTTATGAAATGTTTTTCTAGAAATTCTGTTGTGTATTTACATTTTTCAAATGAACGCAAACCATTTAATTAATCTTTTAATCATAGAATTAAACTTTTTTTGTCAAACAATGTGCTGCATAACTGTAAAAATTAAAACATGGAAGAAAAACAGATTATTCCTTAAAAATATAGTTAATAATTTATTATCAAATTAATTTATCTAAATTCTACTGTACAACACAGATATGTTTCTGTCAAGTTAAATCAAACTTTTATTTTGACGGGTTGCCAAGAGCTTTGAGTTTCTCTGTGTTTATGACAACAGTTTTCTCAAATGAAGAGGTTAAATGTTTTCATGCGTACATTTCCTCATATAGCGAGGCGATAAAGGATGAAAACATCGCGAGCAGGATTCATATTTAAATAGTCTTTTTGCATTTTAATATTCACAGACACTAGTCTATACTGCAATTTGATTTAAGTGTGCTGACCTGCTTTTTATTCATTCATCAAAAATTGGTCAAATTCCGTGACATTCCGCGTTATATATTAAATTCCGTTTTTGTGACTGGATTCCGTCCGCGTTTTCTGCATCACGGAAATCATAGGGCCCTACATTGGGTATTGTGTGATGGTGCTGAGCTGTGATTGGCCGTACCTCCTAAGGCATGCTCTGTCATGCTGAGGCACAGAGACTCCAGCGTGGGGTTAATCTCCAGATCTGTCCCCGGAACTTGGCATTCTGGGAACAATAAACAAGAGCGTGGAATTCAGTGGAGATCAACACATGCAGCAATAACAAGGAACATAGAGAACATGTGTAGGCATTAATGATGTGAAGAGTAGGTGGTCAAATTATGCTGCATTTAAAAAAAAATCTACCATCACATGTGTCTATTTTTAAGGCAATCCCAGAACGCACTGTGAGGAGCTTGACAAGAAACATTCAAGGGAAATCAATACAGATAATTTTAAGAGCCCATTTTCATCCATTATTTGTCAAGTCAATACGCTAGTGTATACGTAAACTTGAGCTGCACGATTAATCATTAAAGGATTGTGATCTCGATTCAAACACTCACGCAATCTTATTCCTAAATGAGAGTTTGTTTGGTTGTTTATGATTTAACGCCATGTGAGCTACTTCAGCCATTCCTAAATGAGAGCGATTCCTGTGTGTCTATTAAACCTTTGACAAATGCATAAACATTCAGATCTGTGTTCTGATCCAGAGAGAGAAGTTGTCATGTATAGGTATAAAACAGCTTCACAAACAGTCACAGTTTCATTATTTCTGTCTTAAAATAATTCAGGTTATCACAGAAGTACTGGGATAAATGTTTATAGTTCAGATATAAACACTGATGTCTACAGTAGCGATCAAAATAGAGTAAATCACCTTTTGAAAGTAACTTGAGCTTCAAATAAAGATTGTGTCAATTACATCGTTACACCAGTAGGTGGCGACAAGTGACTTAAAATATGTGTTGTCAATGAATCATTCATTCATAAGATTCTTTCAAAAATGTGATGTCAATAGGCTTGTTCGAGATGCGCTGTGCAGACTGATCGGCGTATGACATCAAAATACCGCTTGGAGAGCATATGACTCCTCATGCTTTTGAATCGCTCTCGCAGTACTTTGATGTCATACGCCCAACAGTTTTTGCAGCGTCGACGCATCTCGAAGAAGCCTTTTATGAGTGAGTCATTGAATCATTCATTCAAGATATTGGTTCAAAAATGCTGATTTATCCTGTAATGAAAGAAGTGATGTCTTTGAGTCATTGAATCATTCATTCAAACCGATTTTTTAAAATTCATTCAAATTAACATTTAGTCAGAACAAAAAAAAAAAAAAAAAAAAGTGATTCCCAATTAATCCAGAATCGTGCAGCTCTAACGTACAGTGTGCGTGACATCAATTTTGTCATCAATAGTATGTGCGTAGCCCGAATTTTCCAATTCAGTGTAATCGTTACCCTCAGCTTACACGTGCCTTCATTTGTTTGCAATAATTAATTTTTCGTGCAAAAACAAAACTATGCATACGCACAAATGTGTGCATGAACTCATGATTCACGATAACTTTCCTTCTAAAATTGATGAAAAAAAAATACATACATATATATATATATATATATATATATATATATATATATATATATATATATATATATATATATATATATATATATATATATATATATATATATATATATATATATATATATATGAAGAGTTCAGATGCAAAAGCCGCTAAACACCTTCTCTGTCAAAAATGAGATAATGACATTGAACGAATGCTTACGGCACGTAGTACACGTTCAACAAATCACGACCTCTAAATTGCAGCGTCAGCCCATTCAGAAATATCGGTTTGTTGGCAAAAGCCTCTAGACGCCACTTCCCTTTGGCAGCAAAAGCCGCTATATTCCGAGAACCAATCAGAAGGCGCGAATCGAATCATATGATTCCGAGCGGTTTCAATATAGCGGCGTGCTGAGGAGATTTTTTTAGAGTCAGATTCAGATTTTTAAAATAAAAGATGGAGTACGATGAAATGGATCAGCTTGTCCTACTAATATTGAATGGCAGAAGAAAACGTTATTTATCTCAAAACTCCGCCTGTCATAAGGCAAAATAGCCTACAGTGGAAATGGCTTGGTCGCAATTGTATCATGCACTCATAACAGTTCTTCGTGCAGTCGAAGGAATTGGATTTATTATACATCAAACAACAGCTCTATTTCGCCAAAGACAAAGTCAAACAAGATGCTATTCTTCGGTCTCATATGGAAGCTGTGCCATATAAACGGAGGAGGCAAAAAGTGGAGGCTGAATAGAAGAGACGTGTTAGATCCCTGTGTAAAGAGGTTTGTCTACTGTTTAGTTTTTAAGTGATAAGTGCTCTCATCTTTTTCAGGGTTTTTAGTTGCATCTTTAGTGATTTTTCAACTATTTACCATGTCTTGTCCCAAAAAGGTGGATTTAGAGGTTTTTGCAAAAAAAGCACAAGTGGATTTAGCTGGTTTTGACGCAAAAGAAAATCTAACTTGTTAAAAACCAATAAATTGTCTAGAGTGACATTTTTGAAAAAAAGTTATTTTATTCACTAGCTAATAACCTTATCATTACCTTTTAAATGAAACTCCTGAACTTGATCGTAAAAGCCTGGTAAAAAATGCTAATTTTAAAGAAAAGAAGTCTGATGGATTTAGAGGGTTTTGCATCTGAACTCTTCATATATATATTTTGATTATCTGTTATTGAGGCTTTAGAAGGCAGGGCTCTAAGTAGACGGCTGACCAGCGTCTGGAGATCAGGTGTTGTGCGAGTACCTTGTTGTTGGAACAGAAGCATGGTCTGTGGAGACGTGTGAACAGGAAGAGAATGAGTTCTCTGCACAGAACTTCTGCTCTGGCTCGGCATGCTGTTACTGCCTCCAGGATTCCCGAACCACAGGTTCTGAAACACACCGGCACATCACAGCCTTCATCTGTCATGTTTGATATACAAGGGTTTCTTCTTCAGTCGGTGTGGTGCGTGACTCTGACCTGTCGACCCTGTGCGCTGACGGCCGCGGGGTTGGCGAGCGAGTGTCGGGGCGACGCTCCGGTCAGACCGCCGGCAGTCATCAGCCCCATGCGGCCGGGTGGCGGAGCTCCTCGCGGGGGCATCTGGAAGGGCCTCTGCCCCCGTCTGCCCAAACCTGCGCTCACAGATCCAGCTGTGGGCAGAGAGTTGGATCCGTACGCCGGCCACCTGCGCAAAAACACACGGGAATTCATTCGTGAGGACGAACGCATCGTGGCAGAGAGACACAAGAGGATCGTAAGCACACGTACCCTCTCCGGTACACGCCGCTGTCCATCATGGTTTTCCGCGGGAAGAGGCGGAGCAACTTCAGCACCTGCTGTTTCCACGATAACAGTCGCTTCTTCTGCGTCTCTGTGAACGCCTGACAAACCACAAAACACTTCTTATATTGTACTGATTCGAAATGATGTGTGTTGTGTAAGTGCTATAGTAATAAACAAACTGAATTGAACTGTATAAACGCGCCTCACCTCGTGCGTAAGACATTTCTCAATGAGCTGCAGGTAACAGCTGATGTTCTCCTCGTCCGGTCTGGACACCAACAGCTGCGTACAAACTGAACACAGAGAAAATCTCAACATACACACGGCAACATGCACAAGCTCAACACCAGCGAAATCTCACCATGCTCAATATTATATAGATAATTCAGATAATATACTGATAATGTGCTGAACACCCTCTTTTATGAATATAATATGATGCACAAGAGGGCAAAATTATCCAGATGAAAATCAAGAATCAAATATATTTATTTTATTTTAAATCTTTTATTTTATTTTTATTTTTTTTTTACTAATGTGCTTTGTCATTTAAAAAAATTGCTATTTAAGTTAAAGGTATTTTCATTTCAGTTATAGCTTTTATTTATTTCTTTATATATGTTAATTTTATTGACAACAAACAAGGCAACATTTCAACAAATATTTATATTTTTTTATTCATATTTTTTTTTTTTATTTATATTCAGCTTTTATTTATTGCTCAATATTAATATCCATAGTTCAGAGAATATGCTAATAATATGCAGAACACCCTTTTATTGTTAATTTTAGTTTAAATTTACTAATTTCGATATGTGCTTTATATAATTTTATTACTTTAAAAAAAAATTGCTATTTCAGTTTAATTGATTTTTATTTCAGTTTTAGTTTATTTCTAGTTAATAATTTTAGTGCTTCAACTTATTTCAGTTTATTGCCAAGGCAACATTTCAACTAATACATTATTTTATTTTATTTATATTAATTTCAAGCTATTTAAACAAATAGTTTCAGCTATAGTTACACCGTTTCATAGTAAATACTGGATCTTTGAATTTATTGTAATTTTTAGTAATTTCGTTAAAACAAACTAACTAAAAGGCATGGGAATTTTATAAGCAATTAAAATGCAATTTTTGGAGCGCAGTGAAGCTGAACACGCTAATATCACGTGTGTGTGTGTGTGTGTGTGTGTGTGTGTGTGTGTGTCTGTCTACCTTTCCCCATCACACGCGTGAACTGTCCCGCGATATCTCCGTCAGAGATGGGTGCCGATGAGGACTCTCCATCACACGCTGGAGGATTGTGGGTCTGGAAGCCCTCGGTGTCCTTCTCTTCGCCGGGATTGGCTGCTTTATCGACAGGTGTAACTCCAGGCTCCACCTCCTTCTGGGCAGCAGTGGGCGGGGTATAAACTTTGATTGGCGTGATGATGATCTGCTGAAGCTCTTGCAAAGCATTCCGAACGTTCCCGCCTTCCAGAATATCCTGAAATCAACAACACATTCTGTGATACGCAGACAATATAAGAACGTGAAGGAACGCAAATCCAGATCCTTGCTGAACTACTCACCTTTTCAAGAGATTTCAGGAGGCTCTGTCGTTCTCGAAGTTTCTGTATGCTCAGAGCGATCTTATGTCGAGCTCCCTTTGTCACGTTCTGAAAGACACAAGCATGATGCAGCAATAAACGCTGAGTTTGATGAAGTCATCAGGACGATCACTTCACAAACAGCATCACTCTTGTACCAATGTGAACATGCGGTGGGCGGGGCTTCGAGCTGATCAGGTGTTGATGTGGGCGGGGCTCACCTGCGACTCCAGATGTTGCTCTGTGAGAATCATCATCTCTTCATACGTCATCTGAGAAAATAGCGATGCGTATTTATGCAGACGAAGACTCTTCAGCCAGGCTGGGACGTCTGGAGGAGGGGCAACACACACACACACACACACACAACGAGGTAATTAATAAAAATAAAGTCTTACATGACTAGCGTATGTGTTCGCGTCGCACAGTTCTTCCTAAAGTTACTGACACTTTAGAGTGATAAGCATGCACAAATGTAAATGTGTCAATATATTAGATCAGTGCATTCGGTCTTAAAGTGACAGTAGCCTAATAAACATGCTGATGTCTCACTAATATTAATCAAACAAAAACAGACCAAAAAAAGAAAAGAAAAGAAAAGAAAATCACTCCCTACTTTTGACTGAATCACTTTTGTATGTCAGTGTATATTTGATCCATACAGTGAAGATTATGTAGTGATTTATTTTTACGTTTGATTATTCAATTTTTCATTAGTGTTTCTTACCGAGTACTATACCTGAAAAACTTAATTTGTATCTCTTTTCTATTGTATTTTTCCTATTGTTTGCAATTTGTTTATTTTTTAATAAATAAAATAAAAATACAAACAAAAACTAAATTAAATAAAATATAGTAAAATAAAATAATTAAATTAAATTAAATAAATACAAAAATAATTAAAATAAATGAAATATAAAATAAAAAATTGTTTGCAATTTGTTTATTTTTAATAAATAAAAACAAAATAAAAATACAAAAAAAATAAATTAATTAAATAAAAGTAAAATAAATTAAACAATTAAATTAAATTAAATAAATACAAAAATAATTAAAATAAATGAAATAATATAAAATAAAAAAATTGTTGGCAATTTGTTTATTTTTAATAAATAAAAACACAAACAAAAAATACATTTATTAAATAAAAGTAAAATAAATTAAACAATTAAATTAAACAAATTAAATAAACACAAATAAATTATAATAAATTAAATAAAATAAATTGTTTGCAATTTGTTTCTTTTTTAATAAATTAAATAATAAAAAACAAAATAAATTAAAGTAAAATAAATTAAATAAATTAAACAAATTAAATAAATACAATTAAATAATTAAAATAAATGAAATCATATAAAATAAAAAATAAATTAAATTAAAATGAAAAAATTAAATAAATAAAATTAAAATTAAATTAAATTAAAATTTCTCATATCATGAAATAAGATTTGTGGACTCGTGATTTCAGTGTGGTCACCTTTCATTCCACTCCCATCCTCCTGAAACGTGTTGCGTGTGTTGCTCTGTTCCTCCGTCTGTTCGCTGCCTGACGATGCAACGCTGCTCTGGGGCGACAGGGGGGCGTGTTCTGCTCCGGCCACGCCCTGACATCCAACACCCTCCTCCTGGTTCAGCCAGTCAGAGCTGCAGGCTGGCTGATTGGCAGGTGTGAGTGACATCGAGGGCTTCAGTGGGCTGGGCTGCAACTGACCGGGCAGTCCTGTTGAGCAGTTATCCAAAATGAGTGACAAATTTCATCTCACTGACATCTAAACGGGTTATACATTATAATCCGTTAAAACTATGAGTGATAAATAAGCATTACATCATATTAAGTTTATTCGTTTATATAATAATAATTGAGAGAAGAAGAAATCAATTACTCGTCAACACACTTAATGATCGGAACTATGACCATCTCAGCAGCAGACGGACATCTAAGTCACATGCTCTTTACCCGAGTTGCCGCCGCTGTTGACAGGCGAGGTCACGCCACCCGTGCCGGGGAAAGGCATGTGTCCGTTCTGTCCGGCCGGCGAGCTGCATGTGGATGGCAGCTTCTCTTGCCAGGAGTACGACGGCTCCAGCGACTCGGCCGAACAGGGCCACTCGTCTGACCCCTGCCGGGCGTGATGGTACGGTCCGGGCGGAGGCGGCCGGGACGACAGGTGTTCCTCCAGGTGATTGAGCCACATGGCCAGAGAGTTGCGGTCATCGAGGGTGGTGGCGGGGTGAATGAGGGCGTAGGAAAGCAGCTGCCGGCTCTCCTCCACGAACAGGCTGCTCTCGATAGTGTGGCTCAAGACCTTCTGCAGGAGGTTCATGTATTCACACTTGGCTTCGCTGTTCCGTGGCTGCAGCAGGGGGAGATGGGATAGCAGGAGAGACACGGCTTTCTCCTTCGGCTCCTGCTGCCATTGACTGACGATGGCTAGAGAAAGAGAGAGATCTTAGTTTTATTGTGCTGGTCTGACGCTTTTATGTTCAAAACTTAAATGTGAACCCTTTTAAAGGGACAGTTCACCCAAAAAAGTCTGACAGACTGTCTGCTTTCACTGCATCTAGTTGGGCCCTATGATTTCCGTGATGCAGAAAACGCGGACGGAATCGTGGAATCCAGTCATAAAAACGGAATTTAATAAATAACTCGGAATGTCACGGAATTTGTCCAATTTTTGATGAATGAATAAAAAGCAAGTCTGTACACTTAAATCAATTTGTGATATAGTGTCCGTGAATATTAAACCGCAAAAAGACTATTTAAATATGAATCCTGCGTGCCTCTGAAATGAATGACACGGAATAATTTAATAATAAATTATTAAAACTATATTTTTAAGGAATAATCTCAGTTTTTCTTCCATGTTTTAATTTTTACAGTTGTGCAGCACTTTGTTTGACAAAAAAAAAAAAAAGTTTAATTCTATGATTAAAAGATAAATTAAATGGTTTGCGTTCATTTGAAAAATTTAAATACGCAACAGAATTTCTGGAAAAACAAAACATTTCATATAAATACAATTTTTATTCATTTTAATTTTGTTGTTTTTAAGAATTCAATTAATTATACATGCTTTTTGTTTATTAGAATGTAATTAAACCATTAAAATGGAATCCAGAAACGTTAAAACAGAAAACAAAATTTGGCAAAAAATAAAACACAATTTAAGGGGAAAGAATAAAACGTATATCATAGGGCTCAACATTTTTTGTTAAACTTTTAATAAATTGTTGGTAAATTAGATAAGTTTCATTTTTCCAATTAATTAGACATGCTTTTTGTTTATTAGAATGTGATTTAACCATTAAAATGGAGTCCAAAAAAAATAAAATGGAAAAAACGGAATCCAGAAAAATTAAAACTGAAAAAGCAGAATTTGGGGAAAATAAAACAAATTTCATAGGGCCCTAATCTAGCATGTGGAACAATAATAAAGTGCCGATTATGATGTTTTACCTGCATTGTTGGCTTCTGCCTCAAGTATGTGTATCTCTGTGCAGTCGGCCAGCCAGTGGTCCAGACAGATGTGCAGAAACCGGGCCTGTGTCCGAGAAACACGCTTCAACAATGACAACAGCGCCACCGTCTGTTCACACTCGTTCCAGCTCTTAAACCAGTCTGTCAAAATCCCCACTTGGTCCCGGAACATCATGGCGAGTTTCTTCAGAATCCAGGGGTGGGGCTTAGGGGAGGGGGAGGGGTCTGTATAAAATGGGGCGGGGTAACAGGCAGTGCTCCAGTCCACTCAAAGATGCATTGGAAACCCCTCACATGGTTCTGGAGCCCAGCGGACGCCACCGAGGCAGAGGGCCGACGTTTGGGTTCAGGGTTCAAAAGGTCACGGGCGGATGCACAGGCGGTTTCCGTGAGGAAACGTAGACGCCTCTAGCGCATCTTCATTCGTACACGGATGCCGGCAGCTGCAGACGGAAAACACTCATGTTAAATAAAGCACAGTGATCACAAACAAACACCAAACCAAACCTGAGGCGGTTCCTGTCCGAGGCTCATGCATCTCTGCTTCTGTCTGAGATTAGAACAGAGCTGCCACATAATCAGATTCCCACCTTACTGCAGACCACAGCAACTCTCAGCGGCGGATTACATCCATCACCACAGCTCATCTGGACCCACACGCTACTCAACTACTCACATCCGCCTCAGTGTGCTTCAGCTGACCGGAGCACAGGGTAAAACCAGTCGAACGAGGGTTATTTATAAATTTATTTATTTTTAAAAATCAGCCAGACGAAAATCAGCCAGACTAGAGTGAAATTAGCCAGATGAAAAGAAAATTAGCCAGACAAGGATAAAATCCGCCAGACTAGAGTAAAATTAGCCAGACGAGGATAAAAATCAGACAGACTAGGATAAAAATCAGCCAGACTAGGATAAAAATCAGCCAGACTAGAGTAAAATCAGTCAGACGAGGATAAAAATCAGCCAGACTAGGATAAAAATCAGCCAGACTAGGATAAAAATCAGCCAGACTAGAGTAAAATCAGTCAGACTAGGATAAAAATCAGCCAGACTAGGATAAAAATCAGCCAGACTAGGATAAAAATCAGCCAGACTAGAGTAAAATCAGCCAGACGAAAAATTAGGCAGACAAAAATCAGCCAGACTAGGGTAAAATCAGCCAGACTAGAGTAAAATTAGCCAGACGAGGAAAAAAAATCAGCCAGACGAGGATAAAATCAGCCAGACGAGGAAAAAAAAATCAGCCAGACTAGAGTAAAATCAGCCAGACTAGGGTAAAATCAGCCAGACGAAAAATTAGGCAGACAAAAATCAGCCAGACTAGGGTAAAATCAGCCAGACTAGGATAAAATCAGCCAGACAAAAAATTAGGCAGACAAAAATCAGTCAGGAGAGGGTAAAATCAACCAAACAAAACTTAGGCAGACAAAAATCAGGCAGACGAAAATCAGAGACAAAAATCAGCCAGAAGAGGGTAAAATAAGCCAGACGAGGGTAAAATCAGCCAGACGAGAGTAAAATCAGCCAGACAAAAAATTAGGCAGACAAAAATCAGCCAGACTAGGATAAAATAAGCCAGACGAGGATAAAATCAGCCAGACTAGGGTAAAATCAGCCAGACTAGGGTAAAATCAGACAGACGAGAGGAAAATCAGCCAGACGAGAGGAAAATCAGCCAGACAAAAAATTAGGCAGACAAAAATCAGCCAGACTAGGATAAAATAAGCCAGACGAGGATAAAATCAGCCAGACTAGGGTAAAATCAGCCAGACTAGGGTAAAATCAGACAGACGAGAGGAAATCAGCCAGACGAGAGGAAAATCAGCCAGACAAAAAATTAGGCAGACAAAAATCAGCCAGACTAGGATAAAATAAGCCAGACGAGGATAAAATCAGCCAGACGAGGATAAAATCAGCCAGACTAGGGTAAAATCAGCCAGACAAAAAATTAGGCAGACAAAATCAGCCAGAAGAGGGTAAAATCAGAGAGATGAGGGTAAAATCAGCCAGACAAAAAAATTAGGCAGACAAAAATCAGCCAGAAGAGGGTAAAATCAGCCAGACAAGGGTAAAATCGCCAGACTAGGATAAAATAAGCCAGACGAGGGTAAAATCAGCCAGACGAGAGTAAAATCAGCCAGACAAAAAAATTAGGCAGACAAAAATCAGCCAGACTAGGATAAAATCAGCCAGACGAGGATAAAATCAGCCAGACGAGGATAAAATCAGCCAGACTAGGATAAAATCAGCCAGACGAGGATAAAATCAGACAGACGAGAGGAAAATCAGCCAGACGAGAGTAAAATCAGCCAGACAAAAAATTAGGCAGACAAAAATCAGCCAGACAAAAATCAGCCAGACTAGGATAAAATAAGCCAGACGAGGATAAAATCAGCCAGATGAGGATAAAATCAGCCAGACTAGGGTAAAATCAGCAAGACTAGGGTAAAATCAGCCAGACAAAAAATTAGGCAGACAAAATCAGCCAGAAGAGGGTAAAATCAGAGAGATGAGGGTAAAATCAGCCAGACAAGGGTAAAATCGCCAGACTAGGATAAAATAAGCCAGACGAGGGTAAAATCAGACAGACGAGAGTAAAATCAGCCAGACAAAAAAATTAGGCAGACAAAAATCAGCCAGACTAGGATAAAATCAGCCAGACGAGGATAAAATCAGCCAGACGAGGATAAAATCAGCCAGACGAGGATAAAATCAGCCAGACGAGGATAAAATCAGCCAGACTAGGGTAAAATCAGACAGACTAGGATAAAATCAGCCAGACGAGGATAAAATCAGACAGACGAGAGGAAAATCAGCCAGACGAGAGTAAAATCAGCCAGACGAGAGTAAAATCAGCCAGACAAAAAATTAGGCAGACAAAAATCAGCCAGACAAAAATCAGCCAGACTAGGATAAAATAAGCCAGACGAGGATAAAATCAGCCAGATGAGGATAAAATCAGCCAGACTAGGGTAAAATCAGCAAGACTAGGGTAAAATCAGCCAGACAAAAAATTAGGCAGACAAAATCAGCCAGAAGAGGGTAAAATCAGAGAGATGAGGGTAAAATCAGCCAGACTATGGTCAAATCAGACAGACTAGAGTAAAATCAGCCAGACTAGGGTAAAATCAGCCAGACGAGAGTAAAATCAGCCAGACAAAAAAATTAGGCAGACAAAAATCAGCCAGACTAGGATAAAATCAGCCAGACGAGGATAAAATCAGCCAGACGAGGATAAAATCAGCCAGACTAGGGTAAAATCAGACAGACTAGGATAAAATCAGCCAGACGAGGATAAAATCAGACAGACGAGAGTAAAATCAGCCAGACGAGAGTAAAATCAGCCAGACGAGAGTAAAATCAGCCAGACAAAAAATTAGGCAGACAAAAATCAGCCAGACAAAAATCAGCCAGACTAGGATAAAATAAGCCAGACGAGGATAAAATCAGTCAGATGAGGATAAAATCAGCCAGACTAGGGTAAAATCAGCAAGACTAGGGTAAAATCAGCCAGACAAAAAATTAGGCAGACAAAATCAGCCAGAAGAGGGTAAAATCAGAGAGATGAGGGTAAAATCAGCCAGACTATGGTCAAATCAGACAGACTAGAGTAAAATCAGCCAGACTAGGGTAAAATCAGCCAGACAAAAAAATTAGGCAGACAAAAATCAGCCAGAAGAGGGTAAAATCAGCCAGACAAGGGTAAAATCGCCAGACTAGGATAAAATAAGCCAGACGAGGATAAAATCAGCCAGACGAGAGTAAAATCAGCCAGACAAAAAAATTAGGCAGACAAAAATCAGCCAGACGAGAGTAAAATCAGCCAGACAAAAAATTAGGCAGACAAAAATCAGCCAGACTAGGATAAAATAAGCCAGACGAGGATAAAATCAGCCAGATGAGGATAAAATCAGCCAGACTAGGGTAAAATCAGCAAGACTAGGGTAAAATCAGCCAGACAAAAAATTAGGCAGACAAAATCAGCCAGAAGAGGGTAAAATCAGAGAGATGAGGGTAAAATCAGCCAGACTAGGGTCAAATCAGACAGACTAGAGTAAAATCAGCCAGACTAGGGTAAAATCAGCCAGACAAAAAAATTAGGCAGACAAAAATCAGCCAGAAGAGGGTAAAATCAGCCAGACAAGGGTAAAATCGCCAGACTAGGATAAAATAAGCCAGACGAGGGTAAAATCAGCCAGACGAGAGTAAAATCAGCCAGACAAAAAAATTAGGCAGACAAAAATCAGCCAGACTAGGATAAAATCAGCCAGACGAGGATAAAATCAGCCAGACGAGGATAAAATCAGCCAGACGAGGATAAAATCAGCCAGACTAGGGTAAAATCAGCCAGACGAGGATAAAATCAGCCAGACGAGGATAAAATCAGCCAGACGAGGATAAAATCAGCCAGACTAGGGTAAAATCAGCCAGACTAGGGTAAAATCAGACAGACGAGAGGAAAATCAGCCAGACTAGAGTAAAATCAGCCAGACGAGAGGAAAATCAGCCAGACGAGAGGAAAATCAGCCAGACGAGAGGAAAATCAGACAGACGAGAGGAAAATAAGCCAGACTAGGGTAAAAATCAGCCAGACAAGGATAAAATCAGCCAGACTAGGGTAAAAATCAATGAGACGAGGGTAAAATGATTCAGATGAGGATAAAATCATCCAGACTAGAGTAAAATCAGCCAAACAAAAAATTAGGCAGACAAAAATCAGCCAGACGAGGATAAAATAAGCCAGACTAGAGTAAAATAAGCCAGACTAGAGTAAAATAAGCCAGACGAGGGTAAAATGATTCAGATGAGGATAAAATCACCCAGACTAGAGTAAAATCAGCCAGACAAAAAATTAGGCAGACAAAAATAAGCCAGACGAGGGTAAAATGATTCAGAAGAGGGTAAAATCAGCCAGACTAGGATAAAATCAGCCAGACGAGGGTAAAATCAGATCAAGGGTAAAAGGGTAAAAACACACAGACAAGGTGTAAAATAGGGCTGGGTATTGACACAATTTTAACAATTTGATTTTGATTCACAAGCTTGCGATTCGTTTCAGTTCTGATCTTGATTTAGTTCGATTCGGTACAGTACAAGCCATCTCAACTATTTCGGTAAAGTTGGTTTTATATTCGCACATTCGGACATCCGTATTCAATAGCCGTGTTAATCACACTACATTGGACATTCAGTGGACATTCACAAGTAAATATGCCATTAAAACAATACTTGCCTATTTTGATCGACTGTGAAAAAAGTACGTTGACAATCGTTGGTTGTCAATATCATGTCGCTGCTTAAAATTCGCAAACATTAATTTATTGCACATTTATTGGAAAGTCTGAATTTATCAGAAGTCCGAATGTGCGAATATAAAACCAACTTTACCCAAGTCTCTCAACTAATGATGTGAACTATACAAGGAACCGTCAGTCACCACATTACCATATTACAGGTTAAAAGTAACTGATTTGAAGACATTTAAATTGCATATGCAGATTTATCATAACTTTTAATTGATATAATTACTGTATGCTTTTACTCCGACTCGTTGCTGAAATATAAACATTTAAACGGTGGCTGTCAAAAAGACTTCAAACATACATTTAAATACTGAACAGGTAAAGTAAAACTGCAACGAATATGTAATATGGTGCATATATATAGAATCATACATCTTCTCTCTAGAGTTATTTTTCTGGCTAACTATCGAGTTTATGATCATCGAATGGCTTTTCTGAAATAAATGTGACGTTAAGCAGTTTTATTGATGTCTTTGCCCCCGGATGAAACTAAAAGATTACATGAGACATGATTAATTTCAGTAAGTTGTACTGCATATTTCAACATCCCTTATGTTTATTTAGTGCTAAAACCACACAGATGAGGTGTGAAACAAATAGAAGAGTGCACATACAGACAAACGAGAGTAAAAAGCATTAAACGAGGTGTAAAATCAGGGTAAATGAAAAAGAAATCAATAAATACAGAAATATGAGAGGTAATTTCATGCACATGAGGTGTAAAAACATGGTAATATTAAAAGAAATGAGTAAAAAGAGGGACACATTCAGAGAGGTGATTATAAAATTACACACATGAGAAGTAAATACAGTCAAAAGAAGGTAAACTCCGTCAGATGGGCGTATATACAGTAAAATAACACAGATGAGGTGTAAATTCACACGAACGAGGTAAAATCAGTCAGATAAACGTGCTTTCTGTCGGATGAGGGGTAAACGCAGTCAGATAGGGAAAAAATCCTTCAGATGATGGTAAATTCATATAGACAGCAGGTAAAATCAGTTAAATATGAAATCTGAATGTGAATTATATCGATGTGAGGCGGCGATGTATCGATAGCCGCTGTTAGCTTTAAACACACACACACACACACACACACACACACACACACACACACACACACATCGCAATTAAACACATACAGAACAAAACAAACCAGCATATAAATATTAGAATGATTAAACAAGCCACATCGGAGCAGATCTAATGTTTTTAAATCCTTAATAATAGGCGAAATGAAATAAACACTGAGAACTGAAGCGCGGCTAACAGGCCTGATGCTAAATGCTAATGCTAACGCCAATCTGACTGAACACACACACACACACACACACACACACACACACACACACACACACACACACACACACACACACACGAACACACCGTATAACAATAACAACACACCTGATTCTTCATTACACTCAATAACATACAGTTCATGAGGGGAAGCATCGCCAACACACACTACAACTCAAACCCAGAGCCACACACACACACACACATACACATTAATCACATTGCACTAACACACACACACGCATGCATGCACACACTTACTGAGAAACACGCGTGAGAAGTGCGTGGAAACACACACCGGTGATGGGAAACACACAGATGGGCCTGAAGATCTCTGGAGCTGCTGTACCGACAGACGGACCGAACCAGCGCGCGCTCACACACTCTCTCACTAGAGCTCCAGCGCGCGCGCGCTCGCTCGCTCTCTCTCTCTCTCTCTCTCTCTCTCTCTCTCTCTCTTTTCTCTACCAGTCTCTCTCACTCTCTTTCACTCAATACAGATCACTGGAACTGCTCTACCAATTCAATACATTTCAATCCCATCTGCCACCCCAGAATTAATCCAGTATAAAATATAAATACCGCTTTTCAGCATGACATAGAAAGTAAAGTATGTGTAGTCCGCTTCATTAACAAATGACTCTTATGAACCGGTTCTTGGTGAGTCAAAAACACACAGCGCAAACAGTGTATTTACTAGGGCTGGGTATTGACACAATTTTCACAATTCGATTCGATTACTATTCACATGCTTTCAATTCGATTCGATTACGATTCACATGCTTTCTATTCGATCACGATTCACATGCATTCGATTCGATTATGATTCACATGCTTTTGATTCGTTTACGATTCACATGCTTTCAATTCAATTACGATTCACATGCTTTCGATTCGATTACTATTCACATGCTTTCGATTCAATTCCATTCTATTACGATTACGATTCACATGCATTCGATTCGATTACGATTATGATTCACGTGCTTTCAATTCGATTACTATTCACATGCTTTTGATTCAATTCGATTACGATTCACATGCTTTCGATTTGATTACTATTCACATGCTTTTGATTCAATTCGATTACAATTCATATGCTTTCGATTTGATTACGATTCACATGCTTTCGATTCGATTACGATTCACATGCTTTCGATTCGATTACGATTCACGTGCTTTCGATTTGATTACTATTCACATGCTTTTGATTCAATTCGATTACGATTCACATGCTTTCGATTTGATTACTATTCACATGCTTTTGATTCAATTCGATTACGATTCACATGCTTTCGATTTGATTACTATTCACATGCTTTCGATTCCATTACGATTACAATTCATATGCTTTCAATTCGATTACTATTCACATGCTTTCGATCCAATTCGATTACGATTACGATTCACATGCTTTCGATTTGATTACGATTCACATGCTTTCGATTCGATTACGATTCACATGCTTTCGATTCGATTACGATTCACATGCTTTCAATTCGATTACTATTCACGTGCTTTCGATTCGATTACGATTACGATTCACATGCTTTCTATTCGATCACGATTCACATGCATTCGATTCGATTATGATTCACATGCTTTTGATTCGTTTACGATTCACATGCTTTCAATTCAATTACGATTCACATGCTTTCGATTCGATTACTATTCACATGCTTTCGATTCAATTCCATTCTATTACGATTACGATTCACATGCATTCGATTCGATTACGATTATGATTCACGTGCTTTCAATTCGATTACTATTCACATGCTTTTGATTCAATTCGATTACGATTCACATGCTTTCGATTTGATTACTATTCACATGCTTTTGATTCAATTCGATTACGATTCACATGCTTTCGATTTGATTACTATTCACATGCTTTCGATTCCATTACGATTACAATTCATATGCTTTCAATTCGATTACTATTCACATGCTTTCAATCCAATTCGATTACGATTACGGTTCACATGCTTTCGATTTGATTACGATTCACATGCTTTCGATTCGATTACGATTCACATGCTTTCGATTCGATTACGATTCACATGCTTTCAATTCGATTACTATTCACGTGCTTTCGATTCGATTACGATTACGATTCACATGCTTTCGATTCGATTACGATTCACATGCTTTCGATTCGATTACGATTCACGTGACTAATGAGTTTATGGTCACTGAATATGTTTTTCTTAGGTAAATGTGACGTTACTTGACATTGTTCACAAGCTGTTTTATTGACGTCTCTCCGAGGTTGAAACACTGATTGAGCGATTACACAAGACATGATACGGATTTCAGTAAGTTGTACTGTATATTTTAACATACCTTCAGATGTTCATGCATGTTTATTTTGTGCTGTAACTGGTATTAAAGCGGAGGAGAGGATGATCACATGCTTCTCTTTAACTCGAGGCGCTAAAGCGATCTGTCACGCCACATTAAACAGTGCCAAAACGGTATTTATTTTTTTAATCTCATAATAAGATGGACGTCATTTGAAAACTGAGACTTTGCCTCATATCAAAAGTAACAAAGCACAAAGATTATTGCGATTTATTGGATGGGAGGCGCTACATATTCTGCTCATTCATCAACTGAAAACAGACTAGACTAGATTCTTGGGATTTAAGAATCTATATTGGTTTGTAAAAATGAGAATCAATTAAAATCGAGAAATCAATATTTTTTACCCAGCCCTAGTATTTACGTACAAATGGACTGAGAGAAATGTTTTATAGCATTGTTAGAAAAGACTAGTGTAGAAGATAAAATTGGTGTTATATGACCATGTTTTCTAGTAATGCATTACAGTAATCATGTCTAGAGATCATGAATGAAACATCAGCATATGAATAACATTCAACATATGTGGTTTTCGAAAGACAAGTTGCTGTCATATAACAGGTCTTTAACTGTAGAGAGGATGAAGTAACATCCTTCTAAATGCAAATTGTATTTTAAGAGATAATAAGTACTATTCTAAGAGTAATACCAATCTTATCCAAATTTAATAGAAGAAAATTACTAGTCATCCAATATTTTATATCTTTAACACACTCTGTCAGCTTGGATAATTTTTCATCTGGTCGTGATGAAATATATAACTGAGTATCATCCATCTGCAAAACAGTCCATGTTTTCTTATAATATTACTAAGTAGCAGCAGCATGTATATTAAAAATAAAAGGGGTCCTAACACAGAGCCTTGCAGCACGCCATAATTTACTGACATTAACTTGGATAATCCCCGTTAAAATAAACAAAATTGTGACAGGCTGATAGGTACGATCTAAACCACCTTAATGCCTATCCCTGAATACCTGTGCAATTTTGTAGTCGATCTAAAAAATCATGATCTTTAATGTCGAACGCAGCACTAAGATTAAGTAAAACTTGGTCAGAAGCTAGAACAATAAGTAGTAACATTTAAAAAACATTAGACGAACGTCGAACTAAAAAGTTTTAGAAAAAAATGAGTAAATAGAGGGGCACATTCAGACAGGTATGGGTAAAATTACACACATGAGAAGTAAATACAGTCAGAAGGAAGTAAACTCCGTCAGATGGGCGTATATACGGTAAAATAGCACAGATGAGGTGTAAATTCAGACAAACTGGGTAAAATCAGACAGATAAAAAGGTGCATTCTGTCGGATGAGGGGTAAACGCAGACAGATGGGGGGAAAATCCTTCAGGTGATGGTAAATTCATAGAGATAGCAGGTGAAATTAGTTATATATGAAATATTATCCAAATTTAAAAGAAGAACATTACTAGTCATCCAATATTTTATATCTTTAACACACTCTGTCAACTTGGATAATTTAGAGATTTCATCTGGTCATGATATACTATATAAATAACAGTGGAAACTAACTCCATGTTTTTTTTATAATATTACCAAGTGGCAGCAGCATGTATATTAAAAATAAAAGAGGTCCTAACACAGAGCTTTGCAGCACTCCATAAATTACTGATGTTAACTTGTATAATTCCCCGTTTAAATAAACAAAATGGTAACCATCTGATATGTATGATCTAAACCACATTAATGCCTGTCCCTGAATACCTGTGTAATTTTGTAGTCGGTCTAGGAGTATTTTATGATCTATAGTGTCGAACGCAGCACTAAAATCAAGTAAAACTAGTTTTGAGATACAGCCTTGGTCAGAAGCTAGAACAAGTAGTAACATTTAAAAAACATTTGACGAACGTCCAACTAAAACATTTTAGAAAAAAAAAAAAGTTTTATGAACAGTGCATTAACAACGTTTTTGAGAACATTATTAAAGACCAGATAACTTTAGACAAACATTCTATTAAGGATGTTTGTTCATAACTTGCCAGAACATTAGCCAAACGTTCACTGTTTGCTGTGTGTGTTCAGAACAGATTCCATCATACTATTACTACTATGTCTGCTGTATGTGTATTTTGCATAAGTACATTTTCTGTATATAGAAGAGCTGAACTAGATTTGTCCAAATATGGTGCATACAGCAGTATTTTTTGGGGAAAAAATGCATTTAAAAATGCAAAATAACTTTTTATTTCTGAACTAGATGCTACTGAGTTAAACGTGCGTAAAGCTTTGAAACGTTGCATGCTGTATACATGCTGTTTCTGCTCACTACGCAGTGCACTAGTGTGCTCACTATGCAGTGCACTAGTTTTTCTCAACTGATTCTGCTCAGTGCTGCTCTCTGCTGGATGGGCTAAAACCACAGTGACTGCATGACTGAGAACAAACAACCACACAAGAATCATTTCAGATCAACATTTTGTTGTTTGTAAATAATCTGAAATCAATAACCATATTTGTGAATCTTGTCTTAGCAATTCATTTGCAAATAATCTGTCATTCTTCAAGACACCAGAAGGCAGTGAGTTTGACGTCAAAAGACTCAGAAAGTTTCTTCAGCATCCTGTCACAAGAGCCCAAAGAGGAACTGCAGAGCTGCAGGATGGTAAGACGGATCTCATTAATGCTTCTGTTAGGTCTAAATTTACCAATAATGTGTTAATTTATGAGTCTCAAAGCATTGTGAGGTGCTGTAGAGTCGCTTTATGATTATAATTTTGTTGAAACAGGATGCAATGAATTACAGCAGTAGAGCAAAACAGCACTTCCTGTCCTCAATCTCTTACACAAGCATTTATAATGGCGTTAACCAAGCTAACAGGGAGCGTTCTAACTTTAGATAATGTTCTGGCAAGGTTCTCTCAAAGTTATGAACAAACATTCTTCCAGTAATGTTAATAGAACATTTGTTTAGAGTTATCTGGCCTTTAATAATCTGGCCTTGTTCTCAAAACGTTTGCACAAAAATGAAGCAACAAAAACAGTAATGTTTTATTTCTGAAATATTTTAGTTGGATGTTTGTCTAAATGTTTCAGAACGTTCAAGTAACGTTTTCGTAATGTTTGCAAAATGAAAAAATGGAACGTTCCCTTAATGATCGTATAACATTTTTAAAACAAGCATTCAGAGAACATTCAGAAATAACATTTCATAACTTAATGGGAACGTTAGCAAAATGTTCTTAGAACATATTTTTGTTGGCTGGGGATTCAGTCAGAGTGAAAGATTTTAGTGATTTTAAAAATTTGAGTTATGAATACATTGGTCATTGTTTCATCAGTCGAGTTCTCTAGTCGTGTGTGAGGTGGATGTCAGTCTGCAGGAGAAGCTCAAGAAGTTTCGCTTTCGTAAGGAGACGAACAACGCAGCCATTCTGAGTGAGTTTCACAGGGAAACCAGTATGTTGTTTGTCTTTGCAAATAAATGCAGCTCATGTCACACTGAAGCTGTTTTACTGGGCTGATATTTGTCAGACACTCATTAAATGCATGTTTTCCTTAGTAAAAATCGATATGGAGAAACAGCTGGTTATCCTGGAGGAAGAGTATGAGGTCAGTGTGTATATCTGTGATGCTACGAGGATCATGAGGTTAAAGGTCTTTGCTCTGTTAACCTCTGTTTGTGTGTGTGTTTCAGAATATCTCTCTGGATGAACTCAGAGAAGAACTTCCAGAGCGTCAGCCACGATATCCTTACTGCTGCCACAGTGAATGAGATGTTCATATGTCTTTAGGGTTATTATAGTTAACTAAGACTATATATAATAACAAACTTTTTTGCTACTAGAAAGAAAATTACCATTAACTGAAATAGAAAACATGCATGGTAACCAACACAATGGAAAGGGAACACAAGAAATAATGAGAAACAAAATAAAAGTCCATAAGAATGAACAAAATTAAAAGAAATTAAAACCAAAACTGAACGTGACATTACCCGCCCCCCTTTGTAAGGCGGCTCCTGATGTCTAAACAGATGAGGAAGGGTTGACAGGGAAGGTGGTAGAAGAGACCACGTGGAAGCCAGCAGGGGTGACCAACAACGGAACAGATGAACGGAGGAGTCAGGAAGTCATGAGCATGACCGACTGAGGTGATGGAGGAGATGTGGAGACTAAGGCGGTGTCTGATGGATGGAAAGGCCAGGTGACACCGGAGGACCAGGAGACCAAGGTGGAGTATTGGTGACGAACAGCCGAGGTGGAGTCAGGGTGCTGGAGGACTGAGGTGCAGCCAATGGGAGTGAGGACTGAGGCGGAGCCAGAGGTAAGGAGGAGTCCGACGGAGCCGAAGGGGTGGAAGAACAAGGCGCAGCTGAAGGTCGTGGAAGTCCATGGCAGAGGTAGAGCGATGACTGACCAAGTTGGACCTGGAGGGATGATGGACCCAGGTGCAGCCGAAGGAGCAAGGAGTCAAGATGGAGCTGACAGGTCGACGGTCTGAGGTGGAATCATAGGCTCGGAGGCCAGAGGTGGAGCCAGGGGATCAACACAGCAAGCGGAGCTGGAGAGCGACCTGATGCATTGTTAGGCTGAGTCGCAGGAGGAGGATGTGGAGTTGAACGGGACCAGCAGAGCCGACACAGAGGAACTGGATGCCTTACTTGGAGGAGGAGGGAATGGGAGGCTATTCAGAACCATCAGCGACCACAAAGACTTGGAGCTGGGTGGAACCAGCAGCAACTAAGAAGACTTGGAGTCGGGTGGAACCACAGGTAATTAAGAAGACGTAGAGCTGGGTGAAACTATCAGCGACTAAAAATACTTGAAGCTGGGTGGAACCAGCAGTGACTAACACCCCTTTTCCACCAAGGAAGTTTGAGTGCTGGTTCAGAGTCTGAGCCTAGTATCAAATCAGTTCTTTGCCTTCTGACACCCAAAGAACCAGGACAGAACCAGGAAAAGTGGTTCGTAAGTAGCACCAAAACATTGCTGGTCTAGAAGTAAGAACTGCTTGCGTCAGGGGCTGGGGCGCGGTTACCATGACCAGCAAGAAACTTGTGACCATCTTTTTTGAAATAGCAGCTAATCGAACTAGTAGCAGCTCGATTGTAATCTCCATCTATAAACAAATTACGGCGAGCCGTGTTTGGATGCCGATGTAGGTTCGCAAAGCCATGAGCATCAATAGTAGGGAAACGTCCACCATTGTTGATGGAAGGCTTCTTCGAGATGCATCGGAGCGGACCGATCGGCGGGTGATTTAGAAGTGCTGCTGGTCCACGGGAATGTTTGTAGAACATACGACTCCTTGTGCTTTTGGATTGTTCTCGCGGTGCTTTGATGTCATGCACTGATCACTCTGTGAGAAGCCGATGCATCTCGAACAAGCTTGGTGTGTTTGTGTTTGGCGCTGCCACACTAGCTTTGCTGTGAAATATGAGATGTATACAGTGATGTAAGACCTGGATCTGTGCTGGCTCTCTAGCCCTTGGAAAGGCAAACCAATTCTTAGAAGGCTTGAAGGCAGTTGAACTAATTCCGAACTGGCACTAGCACTAGCTCTGAACTATCTCCCGGTTCGTGCTGGTGGAAAGTAGCTCTAAGAAGACTTGGAGCAGGGTGGGACCAGCAGAGATGAATGAGAAGAGGAGCTTGACTGCTGGGCAGGACAAGTAGAAGTGGAAGAGCTTCAGACTGGACTAGAACGTCCAACCAGCCGGACAAGACCGGCAGAGGAGGAAGAGCTTTGGGATTAGGCATATGGTTGGGATCCAGTGCCAGGATATCGAGCTCCGCTAATATTCCCACCGGAACAGATATGGGGACCAGCTCATTTCAGATTGGGCAGCAGGCTTTGGCTTCATTGTGGGCATTGGCTCTGGCTCTGGGTCTACGGTGGGCTCAGGCTCAGTTTCCATGGTGGGCATGGGCTCTGGTTCTGGGTCCGCTCTCTCCTCCTCTTCACACACCATAAAGGGAGATCTGCACTGCAGCAATATTCACTTCATGTAATCATAGAAATTCCCTCGAGGACCATCACCAGATAACTTAGCCTTCGCTGCAATATTAAGTCCGACATAGTAAAAGGAACAGAGTTAGTCATCTGGGTACTTTGGTACACTAAGTCCAAAAACTCCTGCATGTAGTCCTTAGAGAGCTATCATCCAGGAAGAGGAGGAGACGGACGGCTGCTAAATCCATTTTAAATCCTGTTCTGTCACGCTTGTGGTCAGGTAAGGCGATGCACAGCTGATCCATATTAACTTTAATATACTCGACACAACAAGATAAAAAGAAGGCTAACAGTGTGAGCAAACACAACACCAGACAATGAACTGAGCAAACTGAGGGAAATAGGTACACTGATAGCAAATGAACTAAACAAGAATCAGATGTATGAAATCAATGAAACAATAAGTAACCATGATGACAAATGATGTTTTCAGTATCTGTGTGCTTTCTTTAACTCGGTGCACGTATATTGTGTACAGTTATAAACTGACCCATGGTGATGGACGCGTGTCGTATCCGCTCTGCTTCATCTTCTCTAGTCCTGTGGGTGAGTAAAGAGATAATAAACCAGCTGGAGACTGTCACTATGTGCATGTGCTTCATATTTTGCTCATGATTTCCACTGGAGTTGCTGCTGAATCTTTTGCCTGTGTCTTATGGAGATCTAAACTCTCACAGGCTGTAAACCCGAGCAGCAGATGATGTACGCGGGCAGCAAGAACAGACTGGTTCAGTCCGCAGAACTCACAAAGGTAAAGTTTAGTCATGACATTTATGGAGTCAGAGGACAGTTAATATATTCATCAACAGGCTGCAGTGTGTCTGCATAAATCTCAGCTATGCAATCATTTCACTTCATTGAGTTCAGCTTTTTGAAGTCATTTTGTAAAGCCTTTGTATTGTAATCTGATACACAATGATAAAATCTCCAGCTCTTTCATAATTTCATTACTGATGGGTTAATTTGTTCATAATAGAAAATTATGAACAAATTAACCCATCAGTTGAATTCTATATTAATGCATGTTATATTAAACGCCTGAAGTTATGCTAATAAACTGTTACTTGATGAATTTACAAGTATTATTATGAATAAATGTATTTTTTTGTACGCTGGTGTCTTTGTATTGCTGTTGAAATTGATTCATAGAAGCAATAAATCTTTTCTGTTTGTAGATTTTTGAGGTTCGTAATCCGGACGACCTGACTGAAGAATGGCTGAAGGAGAAATTGTCATTTTTTCGCTAAATTGTGACCAGAATCATGAAATTGTACAGTAACAACATTCAAAACTGCTATCTGTTTAGCTTGGAGTTGTTCTGTTTACAAAAGTGTTTTATTCTTGCTCATTTCATTTTCTTAAATGTCTATGTAAGACATTGTGCCTGGAAGTCTGTGTGAGCCATGTTCACAGTGGCCTAAAGCATTTTAATTAACATATTTCATAACATAAATCACGTTTGAAGTCTCATTGTGTTTGAATCAGCTCATTTTGGTGATTTTTAGTGGATGTATGAAGTCAAGTTCAGGTGTAGAGAATCACATTACAAATCACAAACAAACTCGGATGTAACAAAATCATTGTTTATTTACAATGTTTACACTGTAATGACAGGAAAAACTACAAAAAAAGTCACTAATAAGTGATTTGCTCAGTCTCCATCCATAATGAAAAGCCAGAGAAATAAAACAGGAACATCAAACACCAAATGAAAACTACAGCAGGATAAAACTGTGTCATTCAGTTCATTTCTCTCATCGATGTGAAACAGATGGCAGGACACACATGTGTGATGCTCACAATCACAGCCATGAAACACGTCCAGGTCATATTTCATCACAAAATCACTGATTATCTTCATGACCAGGAAATGCACAAGTAAAACATAATTTCATTTGGCTGAAAAGGGACCTGGACATGTGTTTCATGAGATTCAACAGAGAATACAAGAAAGAGTTTAGTTTTGAATGCTAACAGATAAAAGGAAACCATGTGAATGTGCGTCTCAATCGCTGTCGCTGGCGTCGCTGGAGTCTGACGCTCTCTCGCTGCCGCTGTGCTGGACGCTGCTGCTGTTGCTCCTCGCTCGCCCACCCTCATCATCCTCGCTGTCATCATCGCTGCCGAAGATCTCCTCCTCGTCACGCGCAGCGTCCCGGTCCTCGCCGCTCTCGCTGCCGCTGCTTTTCCTCTCGCGCCGCTTGCGGCCCTCCTCGTCCTCCTCCTCGTCTTCGTCAGCCGGCCGCTCCTCATCCTCACGCTCAGACTCGCTCTCTGAGTTGTCGGAGTCGCTAGCCTTCTCTCGCTCCTCGCCTGAACACAGCATCATAACGTCATATATCTTAATAACAACGTCAAAGGAGCTTTTCAAACTACAAAGAATAAAGTAAAAAATAGGCCTGTTCACACCAGGAATGAAACCTTAAATGTTAGCACTATGAGAACTACAATAATCAAAATGGTAACTGTAACTATAACTAAAACTTTAACAAAAACTACAATAATAACTATAATGATAACTGTGGCAATTACTATGACAACAACTAAAATGATAACTGACTAACTATAACAATAACTATGGTATAACTATAATGATAACATGAAAAAATACAATGTTATAGTTATTATTATAGTTATTATAACTATAACAATTAGTGTGACAATAACTGGCAAACACTACAATAACTATGACGAAAACTACAATAAATATAACTAACAATAACTATGATGATAACTACAAGTATAACGATAACTACAACAACAACAATAACTAGAGCTATGACAATAACTATAATGATTACTACAATGATAACTATGACGATAACTACAATGATAATAACAATAACCATGATGATAACTACAATGATAACTACAACAAAGACAATAACTATAGTGATAACTACAATGATAACTAACAATAACTATGACGATAATTACAATAACTATAACTAAGACAATAACTACAACTATGATAACTACAATAACTATAACAAAGACTATAACGATAACTATAACGATAACAATGACAATAACTATAACGATAACTACAAAAAGTATATTGATAACTACAATAACTATAACAATAACATGACGATAATTACAATTATGACT
The DNA here is from genome assembly GCF_018812025.1 of Megalobrama amblycephala. NCBI lineage: Eukaryota > Metazoa > Chordata > Actinopteri > Cypriniformes > Xenocyprididae > Megalobrama > Megalobrama amblycephala. The sequence goes on along the minus strand of NC_063059.1, from coordinate 43,941,085 downwards.
ATGTTTACTATAACTGTAACATAACGATAACTATGATAATGATAAATATAACGATAACTACAAGAATAATGATAACTACAATAACTACAAATATTATAAACTATAACTAACTACAATAAACTAATAACAACTATGATGATAACTATAAGTACAATAACTATAATAATAACAACTATAATCATAACTATGACTGTAGCTTTAAACAGAACTATAATTATGACTAACAAGAAGTATAATGATAATTGTAACAATGATAACTATAACTATGATAACTAAAACAATAACTATGACTTTAACTATAACTATAATTGTAACAATAGCTATAAACGATAACCATGACTATAACTAAAACAATAACTATTTAACAATAAATCTAATGGATAACTACAAAAATAACTAACCATAACAATGACTTTAGCTGTTATGATAACTATAATGATAACTAACAGTAAGTATAATGATAATTGTACCAATAACTGTAATGATAACTATAACTATGATTATATCTATAACAATCACTATGACTATAATTATAATGATAACTATATTAGCGTCCACACCAGTGGATGATATCGTTCTGTTTATTTTAAGCAGTGCGCAGCAGTTTTGTCGGTTGCCACTTTAAATGCTTGCACTCTTTAAAGCAGAATGGATTCTGATTGGCTGTCAATGTTTTTATTATTCATCAACCTTTCGAAGTGATTCCAATGATATTGTTCCTCTGTGGCGTTATTCTAGTTGTGCTGTGGACTCTATTCTCTTGGGGTTAGAGCGATTTTATGGTTATAGTTATTGTTCCTGGTGTGAAAGAGCCTTCAGACTGAATCACACTTTGACTGGAGTCACACACACACACACACACACACACACACGGCTGATATAATGATGATGTGTGTGTTACCAGAGTCCTGCATGTCTTTCTCCAGGTCCAGCTCCTCCTCTTCATCCTCTGGCTCGTGGTTCTCCAGCTGAGCCTTGCGAGCCTCCTGTCAATCAAACACACACACAGATCACATCAATCTGAATCAATTCAATCAGGCTTCTGAATCCTCTGTTTATATGCAAATAAACAGTTTCTAAAGGTAAAGCGTGTGTTGGAAGTGAACTGACCTGAGCCTCCAGCTCTTTCTCGTTCATGTCTCTGTGTTTGCACACCAGCACAGCGTTTGTGGACGACTGAGCACCAACCTTCGCTCGCCGTTTGCTCAGACGCACCCTAAAACACACACAGGCGGTCAGTAACAAACACACAGAGTGTAGTGTGAGTCTGCTCCAGGTGGGCGGAGCCCGTCTGCATGATTGACAGTTACCTGGTCTCCAGCTCGTTGTAATAAACACCGTCTCCGTCTCTGAAGATGAAGAAGTAGTTCTCCTCGTATCCTTTACTGGCCTTGTTCTTCACGTTCCAGTTGTACTCGCGAGCGATTTTATAATCGTATCTGCACACAAACACACACATTAGACAGGTGAGTGTGTGACTGTGTAAAATCTACCTTTCCTCCGGATACACAAAGGCTTCATAAACCTCAGATCTGATAGTTAAATGTATATGCTAATGAATTTCAGACATTCAAACATTTATTATTTATCATTTAACACCTTTTGAGCAATAAAAAGGTTAAATTCGGACACATAATCATATAAAATTACAAAATGCCTTTATTTAGAGGCCAAAAAAGTGCAAAGACAAAATGTTTTCGACCCGCATCGTCATCAGTGTCACAATAATATGGGATAAAAATAAAAAAGGTTATGACTTTTTTTCTTGCAATTGCGAGATTGCAAGCGATTCTCAATTGTGAGATAAAAAGTCGCTTTTTTATTTTTATTCTGTGGTGTAAACAAGCTTCTAGAGCTGCACGATTCTGGATTAAATGAGAATCACACATTTTCTGTTTAAAATAGTGATCACGATTCTGAACAGACAACTAATCAGCGTTTTTGAACGAACCGTTTGAATGAATGATTCAATTATTCACTCATAAAGACTTCACTTATTTCATTACTGGATGAATCGCATTTTTGAACAAATCTCTTGAATGAATGATTCAATGACTCACTCATACAGATCTCACTTGTTTCATTACTGGATAAAACAGCGTTTTTGAATGAATCTCTTGAATGAATGATTCAATGACTCACTCATAAAGACTTCACTTATTTCATTACTGGATGAATCGCATTTTTGAACAAATCTCTTGAATGAATGATTCAATGACTCACTCATACAGATCTCACTTGTTTCATTACTGGATAAAACAGCGTTTTTGAATGAATCTCTTGAATGAATGATTCAATGACTTATTCAAAGACTTCACTTATTTCATTACTGGATGAATCGCATTTTTAAAGAATCTCTTGAATGAATGATTCAATGACTCACTCATAAAGACTTCACTTATTTCATTACTGGATGAATCAGCATTTTTCAATGAATCTCTTGAATGAATGATTCAATGACAAATACATTTTTTAACAGTCACTTGTCGCCACCTACTGGTGTAACAATGTAATTGATACAATCTTTATTTGAAGCATCAAGTTACTTTCAAAAGGTACTTTTACACAGACGAATCGCTGTCATTAAGGAATAAGATCACGTGAGTGTTTGAATCGAGATTGCTAGCTCTTAAAGATTAATCGTGCAGCTCTAGAACCAACTAACGTTTAACTCTGAATATTGACATCACTAAAATTCATTCCGCTTGAGATTCATGAATAAGGCTCTGTGTGTGTGTGTGTGTGTGTGTGTGTGTCTTACACTTCATCAGGCATGTACTCCAGATCCTCCTCCACGTCTCTCTTGCGTTTGCGCATCGTGTCCTCGTTGGGAAGGAAGTAAGCCACAAACTGATTCCCCTCCTCGTCCATCATACCCCTGAAAACACACAACACCACTGAATCTGTGCTGTCCTGCTTATGCTTGTGAAATATGATCGACTTAGACTGATTATATATTTTCTGAGGATTCACACACACCTGATCATGGCCTGTGACATCATGTCCACTCCCGCTGGAGCAGAAACATCTTTAGGTGCTGGATCTGAATCAAAGATGACTTGAGCGCACGGATTAATCCACATCTGTGACCAGAAACAGACAGATGTGAGCACATTGACCAATATATCGGTTTTACTGATTAATCAGCACTGATAGTTGTTGAAGTGAGAGTGTGTGTATGAGTATGAGTGTGTTTGTGAGAGAGAGACCTTGAAGTCTGGGAAGACGGGCAGCACCTCCACAGGCGTGACTCTGGGTTTGCTGTAATGCTGGGCAATCTGAAAGATTGAAACAGAAGAGTGGATTTAGACATCAAACTGATGCTGAAGTCACGTGTGTGTGTGTGATCTGCATGTGCTCACGGATTTCTGTGCGTCTTCAAAGGTTTTCTCAATGGCAGCGATCTGACTGTCTCTGTCTTTGTAGATCTCCTCCTCTGTGAACTGCTGCTTCACGGACACACCGATCCTACAGGACAACACACTCACTTTATTTACTTTATTTTACAGCAATTTAAATGTGTAACGGCTCATTCTGCATATTGAGATGCGAGACAGATCAGATATGTGAGACGGATTCACTCACTTGACTTCCACCTTCTCGTTGGAGACGCCGTATCTGTTGAACTCGGTGGAGATGTACTCCGTCTTCCTCATCCACGGCACCACTTTCGCATGCTGCTGCGACCTGAACACACACACACACGTCTGTCAGCCTCAGTGCTGGGGTCAAAGTAGGGATGGACCATTAATCAAAAAGTAATCCAAACCGAATTTCAGAACCTCTAACTGACGTAATTTTCCCATGTCGGTTATTTCGTTTTTTTAATCCTGTTAACACATCCCACTTAAAAACGTACTACTGTGTGTGTAGTCATGTGACTTCCGCCCCATCCAGTCAGTGAAAAGCAACACGCAGGGGAACGCAGAGGCAACACACACTAAAGTAGCTCAGAAACTCAAAAATTATTATAGCATATATTTTTCTACTTTTGAAGGAACTATTTACAACCCACAGCTTTACAATTAATGGAGAGAGACGGTTTGACTAATTCACACATGCAATCCCTCTCATTATGTTCCGATACTCTGCTAATTTATCTTTATCTGATTTACAATCTGTAAGAAATGTTACGAACCATAGATAAAATAACTGCTGAAAGTGAGCGGTTATGTCAGATCAGGAAAAAATATCCCACCTTAATAGTCAATCATATTTACAGTACAAACTGAGGGAAAAAAAAACAACAACAAAAAAAACTGGAAACAAAATAATCGTTCATTAATCGTAAGAGGTTAAATGTTCAATTAATCAAGGTTTTGATTTTAGGCCATAATCGTCCAGCCCTAGGTCAAAGGCTACTGACAGGAGAATGACATCTCTCGTACCTCTTTGAGCTGGACGGAGCCGTGATTTCCTCCTCCAGCAGTTTCTCATCAGCAGGATCCAACAAAACTGAAACACACACGAGCATTTGATTTCAATTCTCTGATTTATGCAGATTAGAGGATTTACATGGGGTGTGTGTGAGTTTGTCAGTGTATGTGAGAGTGTGTGAGTGAGTGTGCATGTGAGCGTGCGTGTCCACGAATGTGTGTGTGAGTGTGAGTGTGTGTGCATGTGAGCGTGCGTGTCCACGAATGTGTGTGTGAGTGTGAGTGCATGTGAGCGTGCGTGTCCACGAATGTGTGTGTGAGTGTGAGTGCGTGTGCATGTGAGC